>NC_134899.1:1457137-1529637 GCF_041734735.1 Babylonia areolata
CAGTGTTCTTTACACCACATTGTGAAGCATGGCACAGCAGACCTGACCCTGTGTAAAACAGTGTTCTTTACACCACATTGTGAAGCATGGCACAACAGACCAGGCCCTGTGTAAAACAGTGTTCTTTACACCACATTGTGAAGCATGGCACAACAGACCAGGCCCTGTGTAAAACAGTGTTCTTTACACCACATTGTGAAGCATGGCACAACAGACCAGGCCCTGTGTAAAACAGTGTTCTTTACACCACATTGTGAAGCATGGCACAACAGACCAGGCCCTGTGTAAAACAGTGTTCTTTACACCACATTGTGAAGCATGGTACAACAGACCAGGCCCTGTGTAAAACAGTGTTCTTTACACCACATTGTGAAGCATGGCACAGCAGACCTGACCCTGTGTAAAACAGTGTTCTTTACACCACATTGTGAAGCATGGTACAACAGACCAGGCCCTGTGTAAAACAGTGTTCTTTACACCACATTGTGAAGCATGGCACAGCAGACCTGACCCTGTGTAAAACAGTGTTCTTTACACCACATTGTGAAGCATGGTACAACAGACCAGGCCCTGTGTAAAACAGTGTTCTTTACACCACATTGTGAAGCATGGCACAACAGACCAGGCCCTGTGTAAAACAGTGTTCTTTCCACCACATTGTGAAGCATGGTACAACAGACCAGACCCTGTGTAAAACAGACCCTGTGTAAAACAAAGTATTCTTTACACCACATTCTGATGGAAACACCCTCCACTCCCTGAACCAAAACACAAGCGGCGGCCACAAAAAAGCACATATTTCCCTGGTCCGAAATGGTTTGCCAAATCCTGTCATCAGCCAGATTAGGACAGTTAGGCCAAGGCCGGGAAAGGGAGGCGTGGTCCCGTTTTCAGAGAATAACTCAGGTCAGCCTTGTCTGAATGCTGCACCTTACGGTTCCCAACACTGGGAAATGTCAGAATCTTGCCCCTTACGGTCCTCACCACTGGGAAATTTCAGAATGCTGCCCCTAACGGTCCCCAACGCTGGGAAATGTCAGAATGCTCCCCTTACGGTCCCCAACGATAGGAAATGTTAGAATGCTGCCCCTTACGGTCCCCAACGATGGGAAATGTCAGAATGCTCCCCTTACGGTCCCCAACGATAGGAAATGTTAGAATGCTGCCCCTTACGGTTCCCAACGATGGGAAATGTCAGAATGCTGCCCCTTACGGTCCTCACCACTGGGAAATTTCAGAATGCTGCCCCTAACGGTCCCCAACGCTGGGAAATGTCAGAATGCTGCCCCTTACGGTTCCCAACGATGGGAAATGTCAGAATGCTGCCCCTTACAGCTAGGAAATGTTAGAATGCTCCCCCTTACGGTCCTCACCGCTGGGAAATGTTAGAATGCTGCCCCTTACGGTCCCCAACGCTGGGAAATGTCAGAATTTTGCCACCTTGCCACTCTGATGAATAACGAAAAATTTACAAGGAAAGAACCAAGAGCGGCAAGGCTTCGAAGGCTTACGTGTGATATCCATGGCTACTTGATATAAAAACAAGAAATAAATGATTTATAAAAGAAAAACAAAGAGACGAAAACACTGCAATGCAGATCATCTGGTATCAACACACACACACACTGATGTGACCTTGACATCAGACCTGTAAATCTACAAAGTATTTCATATTCTGTCCCAAACGAATCACGTCACCATGCAAATAATTGGATGAAAAAGACCCAGTTCCATCATGTTTTTGGATATTTTCACCACGCTATGTTGTGACCTTGGAACCTTTGTCTCTGACCTAATCTGTTCGATTATTTAAAAATCAATTTGTACGTTTGTTGCATGACGGCTACAGAGCATAGACAAGTACAATATATCTTTATCAGTCTACATGGAAATTACACAAACATGTCTGTATTATAACGACGGTGGCAATGTACACTTACATGTCTTTGTATTATAATGACGGTGGCAATGTACACTTACATGTCTGTATTATAACGACGGTGGCAATGTACACTTACATGTCTGTATTATAACGACGGTGGCAATGTACACTTACATGTCTTTGTATTATAACGACGGTGGCAATGTACACTTACATGTCTGTATTATAATGACGGTGGCAATGTACACTTACATGTCTGTATTATAACGACGGTGGCAATGTACACTTACATGTCTTTGTATTATAACGACGGTGGCAATGTACACTTACATGTCTGTATTATAACGACGGTGGCAATGTACACTTACATGTCTTTGTATTATAACGACGGTGGCAATGTACACTTACATGTCTGTATTATAACGACGGTGGCAATGTACACTTACATGTCTTTGTATTATAACGACGGTGGCAATGTACACTTACAAAGCGATCACCCTTTGCTCCCCAGTACCACCGCTCCCAAAACTGACCACGTCATTGGGGTGACCAGGTCCACCCTCCCCCAAACCACTGACCACGTCATTGGGGTGACCAGGTCCACCCTCCCCCAAACCACTGATCACGTCACTGGGGTGACCAGGTCCACCCTCCCCCAAACCACTGACCACGTCACTGGGGTGACCAGGTCCACCCTCCCCCAAACCACTGACCACGTCATTGGGGTGACCAGGTCCACCCTCCCCCAAACCACTGACCACGTCACTGGGGTAACCAGGTCCACCCTCCCCCAAACCACTGACCACGTCATTGGGGTGACCAGGTCCACCCTCCCCCAAACCACTGACCACGTCATTGGGGTGACCAGGTCCACCCTCCCCCAAACCACTGACCACGTCACTGGGGTGACCAGGTCCACCCTCCCCCAAACCACTGACCACGTCATTGGGGTGACCAGGTCCACCCTCCCCCAAACCACTGACCACGTCATTGGGGTGACCAGGTCCACCCTCCCCCAAACAACTGACCACGTCATTGGGGTGACCAGGTCCACCCTCCCCCAAACCACTGACCACGTCATTGGGGTGACCAGGTCCACCCTCCCCCAAACCACTGACCACGTCATTTGGGGTGACCAGGTCCACCCTCCCCCATCCTAACTCACTTCTTCCCCCAAACCACTGACCACGTCACTGGGGTGACCAGGTCCACCCTCCCCCATCCTAACTCACTTCTTCCCCCAAACCACTGACCACGTCATTGTGGTGACCAGGTCCACCCTCCCCCATCCTAACTCACTTCTTCCCCCAAACCACTGACCACGTCATTGGGGTGACCAGGTCCACCCTCCCCCATCCTAACTCACCCCTTCCCCCAAACCACTGACCACGTCATTTGGGGTGACCAGGTCCACCCTCCCCCATCCTAACTCACCCCTTCCCCCAAACCACTGACCACGTCATTTGGGGTGACCAGGTCCACCCTCCCCCATCCTAACTCACCCCTTCCCCCAAACCACTGACCACGTCATTTGGGGTGACCAGGTCCACCCTCCCCCATCCTAACTCCCCCCTCCCCCCCCAGAAACACTGACCGAGGTCAGAGGTGACCAGGAAGGGGGCAGTCTTTTTGAGGTGATCGGGAAGGCGGTAGTCATTTCTTTTTAGTTTTGTATTGAAACCACTTGTCAAATTTAATCCCAGGAAAATGTCACCACATTGAAACGGTGAGAGACAGACAATGACCCATTATGTCAGAATGCAATGAGTGAAATGGAGAGATTCTGTGTGTGTGTGTGTGCGGGGGTTGGGGGGGGCGGTTGTGTGTGTGTGTGTGCGCATGTGTGTGTGTGTGTGTGGGTATAGGGTGTGTGTGTGTGTGTGTGGGGGGGGGGGGGGGGGGGGGTGCATGTGTGTGTGTGCGTGCGCATGTGTGTGTGTGTTTGTGTGTGTGGGTATGCGTGTGTGTGTGTGCGTGGGTGCACGCGCGTGCGTGCATGCGTACATGCATGTGTACGTGCGTGCATGCGTGTGTGTGTGCATGCATGTGTGTGTGTGCGTGCATGTGTGTGTGTGTGCATGTGTGTGTGTGTGCATGTGTGTGCGTGTGTATGTGCGCGCGCGCACGCAGCCATGCATGCCGGCAGTGTGACAGCCCACAGCGGACCCAGACACTGACCATGCCGTCGGCCGTGACGAGGAAGGCGGACAGCCCGCTGGCCGGGGCGGAGGGCCGGGCGGGCACGAAGGTCACCTCGGCGTTGATGCCCGAGTCGTCGTCCCTGGCCGCCACGATGCCCACAAAGGTGCCCGGGCGGGCGTCCTCGGACACGCTGAAGGAGTATCCCTGCCCCCCGGGGGGCGCCCCCGTGAACCGGGGGGCCATATCGTTGACGTCCTCCAGCGTGATGAAGACGGTGGCGGACCCCGTCAGTGGGGGGTAGCCCTGGTCCACCGCCAGCACCTTCACCACCAGCCGTTCCGACACCTGGGGGACAGGACAAATCAACTTGATGGTTCCTTCGCTTTTCCCGACCCTGGTGGCAGTGAGTTCATATCCACCGTGTCTCGCTGTCGCCACTTAAGGCTGGGCCCAACCCTGCTATTTTAGTTTACCCCAGTCGACGTCAGGTAGCCATTCACACCCGGGTAAGTGCTTTCCCCAACCCGTCAGGTAGACATTCACACCTGGGTAAGTGCTTTCCCCAACCCGTCAGGTAGACATTCACACCTGGGTAAGTGCTTTCCCCAACCAGTCAGGTAGACATTCACACATGGGTTAGTGCTTTCCCCAACCCGTCAGGTAGACATTCACACCTGGGTAAGTGCTTTCCCCAACCCGTCAGGTAGACATTCACACATGGGCAAGTGCTTTCCCCAACCCGTCAGATAGACATTCACACCTGGGTAAGTGCTTTCTCCAACTCAAGTCAAGCAGCCATTCACACCTGCGTAAATGCTTTCCCCAACCAGTCAGGTAGACATTCACACCTGGGTTAGTGCTTTCTCCAACCAGTCAGGTAGACACTCACACCTGGGTTAGTGCTTTCCCCAACTCAAGTCAGGTAGCCATTCACACCTGGGTAAGTGCTTTCCCCAACCAGTCAGGTAGACACTCACACCTGGGTTAGTGCTTTCCCCAACTCAAGTCAGGTAGACATTCACACCTGGGTAAGTGCTTTCCCCAACTCAAGTCAGGTAGACATTCACACCTGGGTAAGTGCTTTCCCCAACTCAAGTCAGGTAGACATTCACACCTGGGTTAGTGCTTTCCCCAACTCAAGTCAGGTAGGCATTCACACCTGGGTAAGTGCTTTCCCCAACTCAAGTCAGGTAGACATTCACACCTGGGTAAGTGCTTTCCCCTACTCAAGTCAGGTAGACATTCACACCTGGGTAAGTGCTTTCTCCAACTCAAGTCAGGTAGGCATTCACACCTGGTTAAGTGCTTTCCACAACCCAAGTCAGGCAGCCATTCACACCAGGAAAATAAAGTGCATGAATCATGGCGATATGAGCAAAAAACAGTCGGGAGTGAAGTGTCAACATCCATCTACCGAAAGATCTAGTCATCAGCCCCATCCACATGTAATATGTAGCTTTTGTTCAAACTTGTGTGTGTGTGAGTGTGTGTGTGTGTGTGTGTGTGTGTGTGTGTGTGTGTGTGTGTGTGTGTGTGTGTGTGTGTGTGTGTGCTGTAAGTAAGATGATTAGATTTGCAAATGTTGCCTAGTTATACTTTTGGAGTTAAAAGACATTTGTGTTTTCTCAACTTTTATGTGACATTGTTGTGTATTTAGAAATGTTTGTTCTGGGCATGAAAAGATTATTTTGCAGTAATCCTCCATACTCCAATAGGAGTGAAAGGATAATTAAACGTGTGTGTGTGTGTGTGTGTGTGTGTGTGTGTGTGTGTGTGTGTGTGTGTGTGTGCAGTGCGTGCATGCGTGTGTATGCACAAGTTTTTTTATATTGATATGCACTTGTATGTATCCTAATTTCTACTGTATCTGTGTTTGTGTATGATTTTCGATTTATGTTCGTATCTTGTTATGTGCTACCCCCCACCCCCACCCCCCTCAACCCCCTAATATTCCTTGTGAGCCCGGTACACTTGGTAATAAAGACATATTCTATTCTATTCTTTCCCGAGGACACAACACTTTGCGAAAGGAGCATTGAGCCCTGGTCACTGGTGAACACTGGATCACAAGTCCAACGTCTGATTCTGTCACTGTGTCTGCAGGTTTTCCTACACACAGTACTCAAGTGGAGTGATGGCCTACAGGTGACGCGTCCGCCTAGGAAGTAAGAGAACCTGAGCGCGCTGGTTCGAATCACGGCTCAGCCTGCCGATATTTCCCCCCCCTCCACTACACCTTGAGTAGTGGTCTGGACGCTAGTCATTCGGATGAGACGATAAACCGAGGCCCCACGTGCAGCATGCACTTAGCGCACGTAAAAGAACCCACGGCAACAAAATTGTTGTTCCTGGCAAAATTCTGTAGAAAAATCCACTTCGATTGGAAAAACAAATAATATTGCACACAGGAAAAAAAGAAGAAAAAAAGGGGGTGGCGCTATAGTGTAGCGACGTGCTCTCCCTGGGGAGAACATCCCGTATTCCACACAGAGAAATCTGTTGTGATAAAAAGAAATACAATACAATGTGTCGTCCTGCCACCCACACACCTCATAGGCAGCACAATAACAACTGCGACAATAATGATGATGATGATGATGATGATGATGATGACAATGTCCTCTACACCTTTCGCACACGGAGCCCAGGACGCTACCAACGAACATCAACCAAGGGGAAAAGGTCAACTAAAAACAAGCGACGACAGATTCAAACTTCTTCCTCACTTGTTTGTCACTGCAAACTGCAGGTGAACTTTCACCAGCTATCACCAGCACACACACACACACACACACACACACACACAGAGTCTCTCTGTGCACTGTTTTTTCCTTCAACACAAACCTCAACCCCCCTCCCCCTCTCCCCGTCAGACTTCCACTGGGACCAGCAGGGCCAAACACCACACCACAGCTTCAAACTGGTAGTTAGGGAAAACATCTGTCAGATCAGATCACGTACATCAGGACGGGACTTTGTGAAAGACGTTATGGTCGTCCTGCTGACCAATAACAGTGGCGTATTGTCACGTTTCAAACAGAAATACTGCTTAAAACAACAGACACTGCACGACAGCTCCAACCTTGTGGGTGTGAACATGGGCACAATAGCCGAGTGGTTAAAGCGTTGGACTTTCAATCTGAGGGTCATGAGTTCGAATCTCGGTTTGATGGGTTATGGAAACAGGAACACACCGAGCGTGTACACCCCCGAAAACGGAGTACGGCTCCCTACATGGCGGGGGTAAATAAAAACAAAACAAAACAAAAAAACACTGTCATAAACGTAACATGTCACGTGTCTGTATGAGCGCATGCGTATGCGTGACTGAAACCTGGCTGAATGACACAGGAAACGAATGATGAGCGCCCAGTGACAGCTGTTGGTCAGCTCTATCCAGGTAGGCAGCCTGTTGTGCAAATGACTCCGTGTTTGTAAGGCGCTCAGACTTGGTCTCTGACCGAGGATAGGCGCTACTATATATAAATATCCTTATCATCATTAGTCCCTCAGTCCTCAACAATCATCCCTCAGTCCTCAACAATCATCCCTCATCCCTCAGTCCTCAACAATCATCCCTCAGTCCTCAACAATCATCCCTCAGTCCTCAACAATCATCCATCATCCCTCAGTCCTCAACAATCATCCCTCAGTCCTCAACAATCATCCATCATCCCTCAGTCCTCAACAATCATCCCTCAGTCCTCAACAATCATCCCTCAGTCCTCAACAATCATCCATCATCCCTCAGTCCTCAACAATCATCCATCATTCCTCAACAATCATCCCTCAACAACCATCCATCATCCCTCAACAATCATCCATCATCCCTCAGTCACCTCGCGGTCCAGAGGGCCCAGAGCCAGCATGGTGCCATTGGCGGTGATGCTGAAGTGCTGGCGGTGGGCGGCAGCCACGCGGAACGTCACCTGGGCGTTGGGCCCCACGTCCGCGTCCGTCACGGACAGCGTCGTCACCACAGCTCCCGCAGTTCCATTCTCCCGGAGAGACGCGAAGTAACTCCGCTGGGAGAAGGCGGGGGCGTTGTCGTTCTCGTCCCGCACGTTCACCTGGGGAAGGGGGAGGGGGAGAGCGTGTGTGGGGGGTGTGGGAGGTGGTGGGGGTGGTGGACGGGGCGGGGGGGTGGGGGTGGGGAGAGGAGGGCAGAGATGGTAGAGGTAGTTAGATGAGTGGGTAGGGTTTAGCTTATCAGTTTACAACAATATCACTACAACCATAATACTGGTAGTAGTAGTAGTAGTAGTAGTAGTAGTAGTAGTATACTACAACTAATACTGATACTACTACTACCAACAACAACAATGATGATAACAATAATAATCATCATCATCACAAGAAGAAAACAAGAACAACGACAACAACAACGACAACAACAACAGCAACAACAATCGTGAACATTATAGATGATGATATCTGTCATCATCACATCATTGACATTGATACTTTTCCATCATCATCATTATTGTTATCATTAGCATCCTGTAAATGGTAGGCTTACACACAGAAACCTGGTCCGGATATTTTATGTGTGTTTTTTTTTATGTTGTTACTAGACATCGTTACTTATTGATCAATTTATATTGGTGGCCGATGTTTTCACCTAAAACTCCAGTGACCTTCATGAGGCTTTACAAGAAAGAGAAGAAGAAAACAGAGGACACAGCTATCATCTGACGGAAGACTGCCGTCAGTTTCCATAAACATTTTTTCTGCTTTGTATCAGTTGTCTTGTAAGCAATGTAATCAATCATCCAGACATTGTCACTTGTTCTTTTTTCCCGGTGTCGTCACTGCCGTCCTAAAGGTCACAGGGAGGAAATCGGTGATTGGTGGGTGGGTGGCTCACGTGACATGACGTGTGCAATGAGTGACGTTTTTTTGTAGGGTGGATATGTCACGTGATACGCGTACATTGATTTCATTTTATTTTTCACCAGGGACATGTTTCTTGACATGGAGTCTTCTGCGTGCGCGAGACGCACTGGGTACACTTCGTTTTATCGTCTCAAGCTGAAGACTTGCACCCATACCACCACTGACAGTGGGTGGGGGTGGGTGGGGGTGGATGTTGAGGAGTAAACATCCTGGTTGGTACAGGGGGAATGGAACCCATGGACACTCGCTGTCTGCTCGGGACCGTCAGCACGATACCACTGCACACTGTGTGTCCACACCTGGTACAGTCCTATAGTCAGCACGACACCACTGTGTGTCCACACCTGGTACAGTCATCACACCACTGTGTGTCCACACCTGGTTCAGTCATCACACCACTGGGTGTCCACACCTGGTCCAGTCATCACACCACTGGGTGTCCACACCTGGTTCAGTCATCACACCACTGTGTGTCCACACCTGGTTCAGTCATCACACCACTGGGTGTCCACACCTGGTTCAGTCATCACACCACTGTGTGTCCACACCTGGTTCAGTCATCACACCACTGGGTGTCCACACCTGGTTCAGTCATCACACCACTGGGTGTCCACACCTGGTTCAGTCATCACACCACTGGGTGTCCAGACCTGGTTCAGTCATCACACCACTGGGTGTCCACACCTGGTTCAGTCATCACACCACTGGGTGTCCACACCTGGTTCAGTCATCACACCACTGGGTGTCCACACCTGGTTCAGTCGCACAGTCCTCTAAGTGACGTCGAGGAGAAACATTTCTTCTTATCGCACATACCACGTTAACAGCTGTAGACAAGACAGCCAGACTGATAAATAAAATCAAAGCTAGACAGACAGGCAGACAGACAGACAAAGAGATAAAGATGCCAAACAAACAGACAGATCTCTCTGAAGTAGAACGAGGACAACTCCAGGACTGTCACATTGATCGGCGCCCTGATTCAGCTAATGCTGACCTTTTTCTACCCGACTTTTTAACTCTGTCTTTATGCCGGTTTTTTCTCTTTTTTTTGTTCTTGTAATTCCCGGTGATAGCTGGGAAGTAGGGCGAGAGGAATATCTCTTTTGTTCCTTCGTCAGGAATCAAACTCTGACATACACAGGCGAAAAAATGCAATTATACTTGCGTATGCGCGAGCATCAATACGTATACACATCCACGGACGCACGCACGCACATACACACACACACACACTGGGCAAACACGCATACAGACACCCAACTTTGCTATCTACTGCCCCTCCCCCTAACTCCCCCTCCCCCCTCTCTCTATCTTTCTGTACCTGTCTCTGTTTTCCTCCAAGAGAATTTGATTACATTTAATAATTAAAACAACAACAACAACAACAACACACACACACATACAGACACACACAGGAAAAAGCTACCTGGCACAGTTACAGTAAATGTCGCTCACCGCGCACCTAAGAGCAGCAGGAATTTTCCAATGCCAGAAAGCATGTCAGCCAATTCAGACGACGGAAGGAGAGTGTAAAAAAAAAAAGGCCAATCTGCAGGAAACGTGAGAGCTTACATGGAGGCTTGGAATTTTCCAGTGGCGGAAAGTGTGCCACCTTAACTGAACGCCAAGCCCATCGATACAGTGCAGAGAGATCTTTGTCATGACAACAATACTAACAACGATACAGTGCAGAGAGATCTTTGTCATGACAACAATACTAACAACGATACAGTGCAGAGAGATCTTTGTCATGACAACAATACTAACAACGATACAGTGGGACAGAGATCTTTGTCATGACAACAATACTAACAACGATACAGTGCAGAGAGATCTTTGTCATGACAACAATACTAACAACGATACAGTGGGACAGAGATCTTTGTCATGACAACAATACTAACAACGATACAGTGCAGAGAGATCTTTGTCATGACAACAATACTAACAACGATACAGTGCAGAGAGATCTTTGTCATGACAACAATACTAACAACGATACAGTGCAGAGAGATCTTTGTCATGACAACAATACTAACAACGATACAGTGCAGAGAGATCTTTGTCATGACAACAATACTAACAACGATACAGTGCAGAGAGATCTTTGTCATGACAACAATACTAACAACGATACAGTGCAGAGAGATCTTTGTCATGACAACAATACTAACAACGATACAGTGCAGAGAGATCTTTGTCATGACAACAATACTAACAACGATACAGTGGGACAGAGATCTTTGTCATGACAACAATACTAACAACGATACAGTGCAGAGAGATCTTTGTCATGACAACAATACTAACAACGATACAGTGCAGAGAGATCTTTGTCATGACAACAATACTAACAACGATACAGTGCAGAGAGATCTTTGTCATGACAACAATACTAACAACGATACAGTGCAGAGAGATCTTTGTCATGACAACAATACTAACAACGATACAGTGGGACAGAGATCTTTGTCATGACAACAATACTAACAACGATACAGTGCAGAGAGATCTTTGTCATGACAACAATACTAACAACGATACAGTGGGACAGAGATCTTTGTCATGACAACAATACTAACAACGATACAGTGCAGAGAGATCTTTGTCATGACAACAATACTAACAACGATACAGTGCAGAGAGATCTTTGTCATGACAACAATACTAACAACGATACAGTGCAGAGAGATCTTTGTCATGACAACAATACTAACAACGATACAGTGCAGAGAGATCTTTGTCATGACAACAATACTAACAACGATACAGTGGGACAGAGATCTTTGTCATGACAACAATACTAACAACGATACAGTGCAGAGAGATCTTTGTCATGACAACAATACTAACAACGATACAGTGCAGAGAGATCTTTGTCATGACAACAATCCTAACAACGATACAGTGCAGAGAGATCTTTGTCATGACAACAATACTAACAACGATACAGTGCAGAGAGATCTTTGTCATGACAACAATACTAACAACGATACAGTGCAGAGAGATCTTTGTCATGACAACAATACTAACAACGATACAGTGGGACAGAGATCTTTGTCATGACAACAATACTAACAACGATACAGTGCAGAGAGATCTTTGTCATGACAACAATACTAACAACGATACAGTGGGACAGAGATCTTTGTCATGACAACAATACTAACAACGATACAGTGCAGAGAGATCTTTGTCATGACAACAATACTAACAACAATACTTTTAAGTCGGGTTCCTGGGCCCGCTGAACCACTGCGTGTGTCTTATTACCGAAACAAAGTAGAATAAAGGGAACAAGCACAAGGCCACACAGCCAACACAAACTGTACGACGAGAGCTCCAGACAAGGAAACCAGTGTCATGGGTTCCATTCCTGCTCGGTCTGAGATTTTCTCCTTCACCCTACCTGCTAGGTCTGACATTTTCTCCTTCACCCTACCTGCTAGGTCTGACATTTTCTCCTTCACCCTACCTGCTAGGTCTGACATTTTCTCCTTCACCCTACCTGCTAGGTCTGACATTTTCTACTTCACCCTACCTGCTAGGTCTGACATTTTCTACTTCACCCTACCTGCTAGGTCTGACATTTTCTACTTCACCCTACCTGCTAGGTCTGACATTTTCTCCTTCACCCTACCTGCTCGGTCTGAGATTTTACCTGGAAAGAAATGGTTACAGGGGGTGTGAGGGGGGATGGTAACCTGGAAAGAAATGGTTACAGGGGGTGTGAGGGGGGGGGATGGTTACCTGGAAAGAAATGGTTACAGGGGGTGTGAGGGGGGATGGTAACCTGGAAAGAAATGGTTACAGGGGGTGTGAGGGGGGGGGGATGGTTACCTGGAAACGCTTGGAGTTCTCCAGGGGAGGAAAGCCGAAGTCCGTGCAGGTGACAGCGATGTGGTATCTGGCGATCCTTTCTCTGTCCAGGTTGGTCACCAGGATCACCTGACGGCCACACGCACACAACACACACACACACACACAACACACAATGTCGAAGAGTTAATAGTGAAAATGGGATGGGTTGGTTTGATGTTTGAATTACAAAAAAAAAAGAAATATAGGAATTATTTGTCTTAAGCGGTTACGCACATACATACATGCATATAGCCCACGCACAGACACACAAATACATATACATAAGCACGCACTCACACACACACACGGACACATACACACTTTCTCATGCACATAGACACACGAACTGACAGAGTCCGCCCACACAAGCCCGAAACCCCACTGAGACACACACCACCCGATCCCTTCCCCGTCTCTTACTCACCTCCACCCTCACCCCCCCACCTCTCCCATCCCCATAACTGCCCCCCCCCCGCCCCCTCGCATTCATCACCCCCCGCACCCTTCCCCTCAAATCAAATCATCTTGCTTTTTGTGCAGCCGACCGCCAGGGTTCCATTTCAGGGCTCATTACCCGTGGCTTCTTGCAGGCAGTCACAGGGAAGCCAGAGTGATGTTTCAGAGGTCAATTAGAATCATGGAACAGAGACCCAGCCACAGCCCCACACGGCCTGTCGCCATGCGACCTTCTCCTGACACCTCCCAGAGACCCAGCCACACCCCCACACGGCCTGTCGCCATGCGACCTTCTCCTGACACCTCCCAGAGACCCAGCCACAGCCCCCACACGGCCTGTCGCCACGCGACCTTCTCCTGACACCTCCCTGGAACCAAGGAACCTGTCATCGTCCGTGTCTCTGTCAGTGCTCGTCACATTTTCACTTCCTCAAGGAGGCGTCACTGCGTTCGGACAAACCCATACACGGCACCTGCTAGGCAGATGCCTGACCAGCAGCAGAACCCAACGCGATAGTCAGGCCCTGAGTGCAGACACACACTAATTTTGTTCACACGTCACAGTGGATTCCCTCTATAGAATGTTGCCAGAAGACAACACTCGCTGACATGGGTTCTGTTCTTTTGTCTCTAGTGCGTGCTGCACACGGGACCTCGGTTCATCGTCTTATCCGAATGGCTGGATGCTCACTTGGATCTTCCAGTCAAACTTGGGAGAAAGGGCGACAGCAGGGTTCGAACCCACACTCTAACGGACAGATGGGAGTCTTAAACATTCTGGAACCTTCGTGACATTTCAATGTAGTTCAAATGACTGTGTAACCTTTTCTAGTTTTTAGTTTTATTTCTAGCTATGCATGCGTGTGAATGGTGTGTAAACACCTTCACCTTCACCTTCACCTCTCCCGTAGTCTGGGTTCAGACCGTTGGGGCACCGCTGCTGACCTGGCCACCACCCCTCTCCACTCTTCACGGTTTTCTGATTTCCTCAGGGCGTCACCGAGCGTCAAGCCTGTCCACCCCCGGATGTTGTCTTCCCATCTCTTCTTCTGCCGTCCTCTCCTTCTGCCTCCTTGTACGGTGCCTTGCAGGAACGTTTTGGCAAGACCAGATGATCGGGAGATGTGTCCATACCACCTAAGTTTGCGTTTTTTCACTATGGACAGAAGGTCTTCGTAGGGTCCAATACTTTGCTTGATTCTGTTCTTCACTTCCGTGTTAGTGATGTGGTCTCTGTAGGAGATGCCAAGTAGTCTACGAAAGCATCTCATCTCGACAGCTTGGATTCTTCTCTCGATGTCTGCAGTCAGGGTCCAAGTCTCGCAGGCGTAGAGCAATATTGATATAACCAGGGAACGCATCAGTCTGATTTTTGAGCTGAGAGCGATGTTTTTGTTGTTCCAGATGGTGTTCAGCTTGTTGAGTGCCATTGTTGTTTGGGCAATTCTCGAGAGTACTTCTGGTTTAGATCCTTCATCTGACACGATTGCTCCCAGATATTTGAAGCTGTGGACTGTTTTAAGCTTTTCGTCGTTGACTTTGATGTCAATGCTGATGCCGTTGGTGTTGTTAGTCATCAGTTTGGTTTTCTCCGCACTGATTTGCATTCCATACGATGTGGAGGCTTTGTCTAGATGTTTGACCAGGCTTGCCAGTTCTTCTTCTTTTCCAGCCAGTCCATCAATGTCGTCGGCAAAACGTAGGTTTGTGATTGTTCTGCCGCCTATGCTGACTGTTCCTACATGCTCTTCCAGTGCGTCAGTCATTATTCTTTCTAAGAAGATGTTGAAGAGTGTTGGGGAGAGTAGACAGCCTTGTCTCACTCCGACTGTGGTTCTGAACCAGTCCCCGATGCTATTGTTGAGGTAGACGGTGCTGGTGGCTTTGTCATAGAGGTGCTGTATCAGTCTGATCAGGTTGGCGTTGATGTCGTACAGATTCATGGTAGCCCACAAAGCGGCATGCCAGACCCTGTCAAATGCCTTCTTAAAATCAATGAAGACGTGGTAGAGGTCTTGTTGGTGTTGATGGTACCTCTCACATAGCAACCTCAAGTTGAAGATTTGTTCAGTTGTGCTCCTTCCTGGTCTGAAACCTGCCTGTTCTTCAGCAATGATGTTTTCTGCTTGTGGTTTCAGTCTGTTAAGCAGGATCTTCAACATGACTTTGCTGGGATGACTAATCAGGCTGATGGTGCGGTAGTTTTGACACTGCTGGAGATTGCCCTTTTTGGGGAGGGTGATGATCAGTGATTGTGTCCACGGTGTGGGCCATTCCCCTGTTTGCCAGATCTTGTTGCAGATTTTCATTAGCACAACTATCATAACTTCACCCCCTGCTTGGACCAGTTCTGATGGGATGTTGTCCACTCCTGCCGATTTCCCTTTTTTCAGCGATGCTATTGCTGCCTCTATTTCTTCACGGAGTATGGGGTGATTACTGTTATCAGTGGCTGGTGGAACATTCAGTATTGCTGGATCACCTATGGTCTGTATGTTGTATAGCTCTGAGCAGTATTCTGTCCATCGCTTTAGGATGTCTTGTTCTTCTGTTAGACATTTTCCATCCTTGGTCTGGATGTTGGACATAGTTCTACCTTGCCTTGTGTTGGTAAGTTCTTTCACAACTTGGTAGGCTTTCTTGCTGTTGTTTCTTGTCAGGTTTTCCTCTATGTCCTGGCATTTTCCTTCAATCCAATTCTCCCTTGCCTTCTTCATGCTTCTCTTGATTTCGGTGTTAACTGCTTTGTACTGTTTTGCCCCTTCTTCTTCATTCTTTTTCTTTTTCAGGTCTCTACGTTTGTCACACAGCTGTAGGATGTCGTCCGTGACCCAGGGCTTCTTTTTGATGCGTTGTTTTCCAAGAGTTGTTTGGGCTGTTTCAGTTACAGCTGCGTTGAAGTCACTTACGAGTGTATCCAGGTCGGCGTCATCTGCATCGAGAGTGATGAGTGGCGCGAATTTCCCACCAATCATGGCTTGGAATGCCTCTTGTACTTCAGGATCTTTCAATTTTTCCAGGTCGAACTTCAGTCTTGAGAAGCTTTGTTTCCTTGTTTTCTTCAGTTGGAGTTTGAAGGTCATCATTACCAAGTCGTGGTCACTTGCAATGTCAGCTCCTGGGAAACTTCTTGTCTTGGCAATGTTCACGCTAGACTGGAAACGCTTCTTTACCATGATGTAGTCTATTTGGTTGTGGTGATCTCCTCCAGGGCTGTGCCATGTCCATCTTCTGGATGCTTTGTGTGGTCCAAATGTGTTTGTTATCTTCAGGTTGTTGAAGCAGGCAAATTCCAGGAGTCTCAAGCCTCTTTCATTTGTAGCGTTGTTACCATATCGTCCACATGTGCCCTTCCAGGTGTTGTAGGAGTCTTCTCCGATCTTGGCGTTCCAGTCACCTTGTACTACTATGATGTCTTTCTTTGGTGTCTGATCAAGGGTTTCTTGTAGTTGTTCGTAGAACTCCTCAACTTCATCATCGCTGTGATCAGATGTTGGAGCATATGCTTGTATGATGGTGATGTTGAATGGGGATGCCCTCAGGCGGATGGTAGTGAGCCTGCTGGATATTGGTCGGCAGCCCATGACAGTGTTAACAATGTCTTTGTGGATCAGGAACCCTACTCCATGTTCGTGTTTGTCCTCTCTACCACTGTAAAATAGTCTGTGGCCTTCAAGTGTGGGTATTTCACCGATGTTTTTCCATCGTGTTTCACAGAGTCCTAGGATGTGCCAGCGATATTTGTTCATTGCATGTGTCAGTTCTTCCAATTTTCCTGGCGTCCTTAGTGTTCTGACATTCCACGTGCCAATAGAGATGTTGTTCCTGGCCCGGAGCTTGTTGTTGTGTGGTCCACCAGTAGCACATTTGTCACCTCCACCCTGGTTTGCAATGGAAGGCGCGGTCCTTGTTGACCCGGGTGACGACCGAGCCGGTATGGGTTGAGTAGTGGTCGTCATTCATGCGGTGAGTCTTGGGCAGAAAAGCATGGCGGAGCCCATCCCTCTCCATGCTAGACTGGTCTAGCTGCGGCTTTCCTTGATTGGAGAGGCCGAGATCTAGTTTTGATATAGCGCCAGTTGCTCGCTCCCGTGCCGCGTCGGTTGAAACAACCTGCACCGTGTCCCCCTGAGGAAACACCCACATTAACGTGGCGAGAAGGTGCGACTACGGTATTCACCCTTCCTTAATAGAAGGAAGGGATCTAAGCGCTATAAAACAGCAAATATTGTGATGATGATGATGATGATGATGATGATGACTGATGGAGTCTCCCGTCGGACCGACGGATGAGTAGGCAGGCAGGCTTATCTGTCGGTGTGTGTCCTCATATGGGAGAAGAGGCCGATTCTGGATGCTTAGCACTTCCCACAGGTGTTGCAAGGGAAAATGTCCCCACAAGTTGAGCCCTGCTTCCTTCGCTCACGCTTCTCCTTAATGGCCAGCGTTCTCTCGTTTTCAAATGTCTTTATGCCACTAGAGCACAACATCCTCCAGCGAAAGCGGTCAAGAGCATCAGTTTCCCAGGAAGCGATGTCTATGTCGCAGGCTTCGAGGTTTGTCTCCAAGGTGTCCTTGAAGCGCTTGCAGGGTCTTCCAAGTTCGCGGTGGCCTTCCTTCCGCTGGCCATACAAAAGCATCTTCGGGATCCTGCTGTCTGTCATGTGGACAACGTGTCCTGTCCAGCGTAGCTGGCACTGGATCAGCAGGCTTTCGATGCTGGGCAAGCTGCTCTTCTCTAGGACCTGGAGGTTGGAGACCCTGTCTTGCCACTTTATGCCCAGGATCTTTCGTATGCATCTCTGGTGAAACTGCTCAAGTTTATCATTATTATTATTATCATTATTATTATCATCATCATTATTATTATCATCACTACCGCTCCACGTCCTTGGTGTTGAGGTGCACACCGTCCTCCCTCCCCACCCCTCTCCACCCACCTTGTACTGGCCCTGACTGCTGAGAGGCTGAAGCTCAAAGTCCTTGGTGTTGAGGTGGCACACCGTCACCCCGTTCTCCCCGGAGTCAGGGTCCGCCACGGACACATAGGCCACCACCTTGCCCACCTCAGAGTACTCCGACACCTGGACACCAACATCTCTGTGTTGTATTGTATTGTATCGTATCGTATTGTACTGTATTGTACTCCGACACCTGGACACCAACATCTCTGTGTTGTATTGTATTGTATTGTATCGTATTGTACTGTATTGTACTCCGACACCTGGACACCAACATCTCTTTGTGTTGTATTGCATTGCATCGTACTGTATTGTATCGTATCGTACTGTATTGTACTCCGACACCTGGACAGGAACATCATTATTGTATTGTATGTATTTTATTGTATTGTACTGTATTGTACTCCGTTATCTACACAGGAAGATAATTATTGTACTGTATTATATTGTACTTTATTGTATTGCATTGTACTGTATTGTACTGTAGTGTACTCCGCCGCCTGTTGAACCATTAACACACAACACAATTCATTACAATAAAAAGGGTTAAAAGACCCACTGGGGCGGTGAACTCATCACCACTGTGTCCAGGGCTCTGTGTAGGAAGGTGGGGCCCAGTCCTCTCCTTCCGCCGTTTTAACCTTCCCTGACTGAAGTCAGATAGCCGGTCACACCAGGGTGTCTCTCCCAGTGATCCAACACCATGCCTGAACGGGTGTCTCTCCCAATGATCCAACACCATGCCTGAACGGGTGTCTCTCCCAATGATCCACCAACACCATGCCTGAACGGGTGTCTCTCCCAGTGATCCAACACCATGCCTGAACGGGTGTCTCTCCCAGTGATCCAACACCATGCCTGAACGGGTGTCTCTCCCAGTGATCCACCAACACCATGCCTGAACGGGTGTCTCTCCCAATGATCCACCAACACCATGCCTGAACGGGTGTCTCTCCCAGTGATCCAACACCATGCCTGAACGGGTGTCTCTCCCAATGATCCACCAACACTATGCCTGAACGGGTGTCTCTCCCAATGATCCAACACCATGCCTGAACGGGTGTCTCTCCCAATGATCCAACACCATGCCTGAACGGGTGTCTCTCCCAATGATCCAACACCATGCCTGAACGGGTGTCTCTCCCAATGATCCACCAACACTATGCCTGAACGGGTGTCTCTCCCAATGATCCACCAACACCATGCCTGAACGGGTGTCTCTCCCAGTGATCCAACACCATGCCTGAACGGGTGTCTCTCCCAATGATCCACCAACACCATGCCTGAACGGGTGTCTCTCTCAATGATCCACAACACCATGCCTGAACGGGTGTCTCTCCCAGTGATCCAACACTATGCCTGAACGGGTGTCTCTCTCAATGATCCACCACACTATGCCTGAACGGGTGTCTCTCCCAATGATCCAACACCATGCCTGAACGGGTGTCTCTCCCAATGATCCACCAACACCATGCCTGAACGGGTGTCTCTCCCAGTGATCCACCAACACCATGCCTGAACGGGTGTCTCTCCCAATGATCCAACACCATGCCTGAACGGGTGTCTCTCCCAATGATCCACCAACACCATGCCTGAACGGGTGTCTCTCCCAGTGATCCACCAACACCATGCCTGAACGGGTGTCTCTCCCAGTGATCCACCAACACCATGCCTGAACGGGTGTCTCTCCCAATGATCCAACACCATGCCTGAACGGGTGTCTCTCCCAATGATCCACCAACACTATGCCTGAACGGGTGTCTCTCCCAATGATCCAACACCATGCCTGAACGGGTGTCTCTCCCAATGATCCACCAACACCATGCCTGAACGGGTGTCTCTCCCAATGATCCACCAACACCATGCCTGAACGGGTGTCTCTCCCAATGATCCACCAACACCATGCCTGAACGGGTGTCTCTCCCAATGATCCAACACCTGAACGGGGCCTAGACCCCTGACCACTGGTCAACACTGGACCTTCCCTCATCAATTCTGCCACGGTGCCATCACAACACCGCTTTATCAATTCCACACGTGTCTGTCATCACACGTCAGTACATGCACACCGGGTGTTTTGTTGCTCCTTCGTTCTGTACAGTGATGTCCTTTCAAGACTGGACGAGAAAAAGGAAATAACTTTGGTGTGTGCGTACCGTTAAGACAGAAAAAAAGTATTCACTGTTTCCCTGGCAACGTTGAGAAGAAGAAGAAGAAGGGGGAGACAAACCAGGACTGAAGCCATGTAGCACAAACACTGCACACGCACAGTGAGTCATGACGGAAGCTACTCCTCCATATGAGGCATGTGCATGCGGCAGAGATTTCCAACATCACACCCATCCCCACCCACACACAAACGCGTGCGCACAAACACGAACACACACACACATACACACGAACACACACACACGCGCGTGCACGAGCTTGTTCATGCACTCACACACACACACACACTAATTGGATACAAGTCCCTCTCACTAGCCAGTCGGCCAATGCAGTGTTAATGTTCCCCATGGCCTCGGGCAAAGTGTGCTTTAAAACTCATACTTCTCTCTCTCTCAAGGGATTGTTTTCCCCTCCACCCATAACGCCAACTGCCAAATCGAATTTAGAAGCGACACAATTTCCTCCATCTGTCTCAGTCCTTTTGCTGGCCGCGTCCTGCACTATGGGAAAATAACAGCCTGGAATTCACTTTGGTCCATGATGGAGACTGGCTGACATGCAGAGAAGGGGGAGGGAGAGGGGGCAAGGGGGAAGGGAAGGGAGAGAGAGGAAGAGGGAGGAAGAGGGAGGGAGAAGGGAGAGAGAGAGGAAGAGGGAGGAAGAGGGAGGAGGAGGGGTGGGATGGCGGAAGGGAGGGGAGAGAGAGGAGGAGGGGTGGGAAGGGGGAAGGGAGGGGAGAGAGAGGAAGAGGGAGGAGGAGGGGTGGGATGGGGGAAGGGAGGGGAGAGAGAGGAGGAGCGGGTGGGATGGGGGAAGGGAGGGGAGAGAGAGGAAGAGGGAGGAGGAGGGGTGGGATGGGGGAAGGGAGGGGAGAGAGAGAGGAGGAGGAGGGGTGGGAAGGGGGAAGGGAGGGGAGAGAGAGGAAGAGGGAGGAGGAGGGGTGGGAAGGGGGAAGGGAGGGGAGAGAGAGGAAGAGGGAGGAGGAGGGGTGGGATGGGGGAAGGGAGGGGAGAGAGAGGAAGAGGGAGGAAGAGGGAGGAGGAGGGGTGGGATGGCGGAAGGGAGGGGAGAGAGAGGAGGAGGGGTGGGAAGAGGGAGGAGGAGGGGTGGGAAGGGGGAAGGGAGGGGAGAGAGAGGAGGAGGGGTGGGATTGGGGGGGGGAAGGGAGGGAGAGAGAGAGGAAGAGGGAGGAAGAAGGGAGAGAGAGAGGAAGAGGGAGGAAGAGGGAGGAGGAGGGGTGGGATGGGGGAAGGGAGGGGAGAGAGAGGAAGAGGGAGGGAGAAGGGAGAGAGAGAGGAAGAGGGAGGAAGAGGGAGGAGGAGGGGTGGGATGGGGGAAGGAGGGGAGAGAGGAGGAGGGGTGGGAAGGGGGAAGGGAGGGGAGAGAGAGGAGGAGGGGTGGGAAGGGGGAAGGGAGGGGAGAGAGAGAAGAGGGAGGAAGAGGGAGGAGGAGGGGCGGGATGGGGGAAGGGAGGGGAGAGAGAGGAAGAGGGAGGTGGGAGGGGTGGGAAGGGGAAGGGAGGGGAGAGAGAGGGAGAGAGAGGAGGAGGGGTGGGAAGGGGGAAGGGAGGGGAGCGAGACGGGAGAGAGAGAGAGGAGGGGTGGGAAGGGGGAAGGGAGAGGCGAGAGAGGAGAGGGAGGAGGAGGGTGGGAAGGGGGAAGGGAGGAGAGAGAGGGAGAGAGGAGGAGGGGTGGGAAGGGGGAAGGGAGGGGAGAGAGAGAAGAGGGAGGAGGAGGGGTGGGAAGGGGGAAGGGAGGGAGAGAGAGGGAGAAGAGAGGAGGAGGGGTGGGAAGGGGGAAGGGAGGGAGAGAGGAGGGAGAGAGAGGAGGGAGGGAGGGGAAGGGGGAGGGAGAGAGAGGGAGAGGGAGGAGGAGGGGTGGGAAGGGGGAAGGGAAGGGAGAGAGAGGGAGAGAGAGGAGGAGGGGTGGGAAGGGGGAAGGGAGAGAGAGGGAGAGGGAGGAGGAGGGGTGGGAAGGGGGAAGGGCGGGGAGAGAGAGAAGAGGAGGAGGAGGGGTGGGAAGGCAGGGACGCGGTTACTGAGAGATTTGTGAGGCCGATGAGCGAGGGGGTGTGAGGAGTCCGTGTGCGTGCGGTCGGAGCGGCTGCGGAGGAGGCGTGGTTTCGAGGGGTGTCGTAGGGTTTGTTAATTTGGTGCGTGGACTCTGGCTTCGTGGGTCTGTTGGTGTATGGGTGGAAGGTTCGGAGGAGTCGATTTGGGGTAGAGTGTTGTGAGGAGGTCTGCGACGGAGTGTAGTATGAGTAGCGTTTTGAGGCTGCCTCGTAGCTGTTGATTTCGTTTCCAGGCGCTCCCAGCGAGAGTAGCAGTGGGTGATGCGGGGGCCGGGCAAATTCTGATTGCAGCGAGTGACTGGGAGGGGACCAGACCGCACTGCATGCTGTGCGTCGTCCTCTCCGCTCCCGCCCAGTGTATGGGAACCAGAGGAAAAGCGGCATGGAAAGAGTTAACAACAAATTCATAACATCTGCCTTTGTGTAGCTGCACACTGATGGCTGTGGTGGTCAGTGGTCACAGCGCTGGATGCTCCCTGCGCTGCCAGAGTTCCATCCCCGCCGAACCAAGTGGGTTAAAGGTGGACAGTTTTCCCCATCTCCCAGGTCAACATCCCCGCCGAACCAAGTGGGTTAAAGGTGGACAGTTTTCCCCATCTCCCAGGTCAACATCCCCGCCGAACCAAGTGGGTTAAAGGTGGACATTTTTCCCATCTCCCAAGTCAACATCCCCGCCGAACCAAGTGGGTTAAAGGTGGACAGTTTTCCCCATCTCCCAGGTCAACATAAGTACAGACCTGCTAGTGCCTGAACCCCCTTCGTGTATATACGCACGCAGAAGATCAAATACACATATAAAAGATCATGTAATCCATGTTGGCGTTCGGTGGTTTATGAAAACAAGAACACGTGCATCATGCACACCTCCGAAAATGGAGTACAGCTGCCTACATGGGGTAACTATAAAAAAGTCATACAAGTAAAATGCTATGTATGTATGTGTGTGTGTGTGTGTGTGTGTGTGTGTGTGTGTGTGCGTGCGCGTGCGCGTGAGTGGAACCTGACTGAATGACACAGAAACGAATGATGAGCGCCCAATGGTAGCCGTCAGTCGGATCTACCCAGGTAGGCAGCCTGTTGTGTAAATGACTCCGTGTTTGTAAAGCGCTTAGAGCTTGGTCTCTGACCAAGGATATGCGCTATATAAGTATCCATATTATCATCATCTAATAGAGAAACATAGGCGAGAGAGAGGGAGAGAGAGAGAGGAGGGGGGGAGGGGGAGAGAGAGAAAGGGAGAGAGAAGGGGGAGAGAGAGGGAGAGAGACAGAGAAAGACAGACAGCCAGCCAGCCAGACAGCCAGCCAGCTAGAGAGAGATACAGACAGAGAGAGAGAGAGAGACAGACAGACATACAGACAGAGACAGAGACACAGATGTCAATGACAAAGACAGAGAAGCTGTTTAAGTGCATGGTCACAAAAAAGACAAATTCACTTTGCACAGAACTTTTTTTTTTAAATTTCTGCAAGACCATGCTTTGTCTTTGTCCAAGTGAAAAGTGTTGAAAGGCTTCCTTAAGTCTCCCCTTCATTGAACTGCTTTCTGTTTCATTACCTTTTTTTTCTATTCACACAGCTATGGTGCAGCTTCTATGGGAAAGCCCGCACGCTTTCACACCTCCGTGAGGCTGAAACTGGAGTGAAATTGTCCCTGCTGTTACATGTGTGTGTGTGTGTGTGTGTGTGTGTGTGTGTGTGTGTGTGTGTGTGTGTGTGTGTGTGTGCGTGTGTGTGTGTGTGTGTGTGTGTGTGTGTGTGTGTGTGTGTGTGTGTGAGTGTGTGTGTGTGAGTGCGTGTGTGTGTGTGTGCGTGTGTGTGTGTGTGTGTGTGTGTGTGTGTGTGTGTGTGTGTGTGTGTGTGTGTGTGTGTGTGTGTGTGTGTGTGTGTGTGTGTGTGTGGCGTGCGGATGTTTCTCTCACACGTGCATGTTGTGTGGTATAGTTTGGAGTGTGTGAAACAAGGGCGCGTGCCTTCACGTCTGATGGCCCACGTGCAAACATTACTTCACCCAAAAGACTTTCGGCTACGTACGTATTTGAAGAGATGAGAGTTTCACGGTGACAAGATAAATACGAGACAAATGAAACTTACAGCAGGAGAAAGAAAGAGATGGTTCGGTATCCCGCACAAGTGTTTTCGTGCATTTGTTTCTGTGAGTGTTAGTAGGGCGGGGTGAGGGGGCGGGGGTGGTGGTAAGAGGGAGGTGGGGGGCAGGCTGTGGAGGATGGGGTGGAGGTGATCAGACAGGAGGTGGTATGTGTGAGGTGGTGGTGGTGGTGGTGGTGGTGATGGTGTCAATCCTAAAAAGCCTTGACCAGTGTCTCCAGTGCAGCAACCAGTCATTCTTTATGGCGTTCAGTTCACGGATTGTGTGCGGTAGTTCGAATGATCAGTAGCGACGAAGCTTAACAAAAAGAAATAGTTAAAGTTTTATTTGTTTGGTACTAATTCAAATTGACAGACAATAAACAGCCAGGTATGTCAGCCTTTCCCATGTCCGAACAAAAGCAAACCACCACCAACAACAAAAGCAAACGCAAACAAAAAACAACAGGAAATAAAAACAACAAAAAACAAAACAAAACAAAAAACAACAATAACAAAAAACAAACGAACAAACAAACAAACGTTTCAACACTCACAAACAAGCGTTTCACTCACAAACAAGCGTTTCACTCACAAACAAGCGTTTCGTTTCAACACTCACAAACAAGCGTTTCAACACTCACAAACAAGCGTTTCGTTTCAACACTCACAAACAAACGTTTCGTTTCAACACTCACAAACAAACGTTTCGTTTCAACACTCACAAGCAAACGTTTCAACACTCACAAGCAAGCGTTTCGTTTCAACACTTACAAAAGTTTCGTTTCAACACTCACAAGCAAACGTTTCAACACTCACAAGCAAGCGTTTCGTTTCAACACTCACAAACAAACGTTTCATTTCAACACTCACAAACAAACGTTTCGTTTCAACACTCACAAGCAAACGTTTCAACACTCACAAGCAAACGTTTCAACACTCACAAGCAAGCGTTTCAACACTCACAAGCAAGCCGAAACAATTAGTGAAACGAAGTCATTACATTTAACCGAAAGAAAAAGAAAACCCAAACCGAACAAACCAGCAAAAAAAAAGGATGCTTTGATGAAATTATTAAAAAAAAGAAAAGAAAAAAAAAGAAAAGAAAACTGACACTACACACTTTTCCAGACAGCAAATAAACCACAGTGCACAACAGCCAAACACACAGCAACGTACGTCCCAGTGACGAGAAAAGAAACAACAACAACAAACACACATAACAAATAGAAACAACAACAAACACACATAACAAAAAGAAACAACAACACACACATAACAAATAGAAACAACAACACACACATAACAAATAGAAACAACAACACACACATAACAAATAGAAACAACAACACACACATAACAAATAGAAACAACAACACACACATAACAAAAAGAAACAACAACAAACACACATAACAAAAAGAAACAACAACATCAAACACGCACACATAACAAATACTAATTTGCTTGTAAACTTATGCCTAAAACAAAGTAAGCAAAAGTACAAAAAAAGAACTTGCTGATAAGTGAGGCGAAAATAAAATCCCGCGAAAAAGAAATGAACAGCCAGGAATTCTCTTTTGAAAGAAGACAAAAAGCAACCACCCACCCAGCTACACAAATTATTTGACATTTAGCCATGGCAGCCCCCGCCCCCTAAAAAAACCAAACAAAATAAACAATCACAGAAAAAAACACAAAAAAAAAAAACCGAACAAAACCACCAACAACAACAACAAAAAAAAAAACAAACAAAAATAAAACAAAAACAAACAAACAAACAAAACAAAAAAACAACTGACCCACAATTTAATCATAGAAAAACCAACAAAACAAACCAACCAAACCAAATGCGAAAAAAACCCCAAACAAACAAAAACAAAAGCCACTAATTTGCTTTCAGGCTAAATGATGGGGAAAAAACATCCAAAATATAACATTTCTTTTGATGTCACCCTACCCCATCCACACAAATATTCCTGCTAACAAACACCTTCAACTGTTTGTTTTTGCTTCAAAACAACCCTCCATGTTTACCTGTTGTTATTGCTTCAAAACAACCCTCCAATGTTTGTTGTTATTGCTTCAAAACAACCCTCCAATGTTCACCTGTTGTTATTGCTTCAAAACAACCCTCCAATGTTCACCTGTTGTTATTGCTTCAAAACAACCCTCCAATGTTTGTTGTTATTGCTTCAAAACAACCCTCCAATGTTTGTTGTTATTGCTTCAAAACAACCCTCCAATATTTCCCTGTTGTTATTGCTTCAAAACAACCCTCCAATGTTTGTTGTTATTGCTTCAAAACAACCCTCCAATGTTTGTTGTTATTGCTTCAAAACAACCCTCCAATGTTTGTTGTTATTGCTTCAAAACAACCCTCCAATGTTCACCTGTTGTTATTGCTTCAAAACAACCCTCCAATGTTTGTTGTTATTGCTTCAAAACAACCCTCCAATGTTTGTTGTTATTGCTTCAAAACAACCCTCCAATGTTCACCTGTTGTTATTGCTTCAAAACAACCCTCCAATGTTTGTTGTTATTGCTTCAAAACAACCCTCCAATGTTCACCTGTTGTTATTGCTTCAAAACAACCCTCCAATATTTCCCTGTTGTTATTGCTTCAAAACAACCCTCCAATGTTTGTTGTTATTGCTTCAAAACAACCCTCCAATGTTCTCCTGTTGTTATTGCTTCAAAACAACCCTCCAATGTTCACCTGTTGTTATTGCTTCAAAACAACCCTCCAATGTTCACCTGTTGTTTTTGCTTCAAAACAACCCTCCAATGTTTGTTGTTATTGCTTCAAAACAACCCTCCATGTTTACCTGTTGTTTTCGCTTCAAAACAACCCTCCAATGTTCACCTGTTGTTATTGCTTCAAACCAACCCTCCAATGTTTGTTGTTATTGCTTCAAAACAACCCTCCAATGTTCACCTGTTGTTATTGCTTCAAACCAACCCTCCAATGTTTGTTGTTATTGCTTCAAAACAACCCTCCAATATTCTCCTGTTGTTATTGCTTCAAAACAACCCTCCAATATTCTCCTGTTGTTATTGCTTCAAAACAACCCTCCAATGTTCACCTGTTGTTATTGCTTCAAAACAACACTCCAATGTTTGTTGTTATTGCTTCAAAACAACCCTCCAATATTCTCCTGTTGTTATTGCTTCAAAACAACCATCCAATGTTCACCTGTTGTTATTGCTTCAAAACAACCCTCCAATGTTCACCTGTTGTTATTGCTTCAAAACAACCCTCCAATGTTCACCTGTTGTTATTGCTTCAAAACAACCCTCCAATGTTCACCTGTTGTTATTGCTTCAAAACAACCCTCCAATGTTCACCTGTTGTTATTGCTTCAAAACAACCCTCCAATGTTCACCTGTTGTTATTGCTTCAAAACAACCCTCCAATGTTTGTTGTTATTGCTTCAAAACAACCCTCCAATGTTTGTTGTTATTGCTTCAAAACAACCCTCCAATGTTCACCTGTTGTTATTGCTTCAAAACAACCCTCCAATGTTTGTTGTTATTGCTTCAAAACAACCCTCCAATGTTTGTTGTTATTGCTTCAAAACAACCCTCCAATATTCTCCTGTTGTTATTGCTTCAAAACAACCCTCCAATGTTCACCTGTTGTTATTGCTTCAAACCAACCCTCCAATGTTTGTTGTTATTGCTTCAAAACAACCCTCCAATGTTCACCTGTTGTTATTGCTTCAAAACAACCCTCCATGTTTATCTGTTGTTATTGCTTCAAAACAACCCTCCAATGTTTGTTGTTATTGCTTCAAAACAACCCTCCAATGTTTGTTGTTATTGCTTCAAAACAACCCTCCAATGTTCACCTGTTGTTATTGCTTCAAAACAACCCTCCAATGTTTGTTGTTATTGCTTCAAAACAACCCTCCAATGTTTGTTGTTATTGCTTCAAAACAACCCTCCAATGTTCACCTGTTGTTATTGCTTCAAAACAACCCTCCAATGTTTGTTGTTATTGCTTCAAAACAACCCTCCAATGTTTGTTGTTATTGCTTCAAAACAACCCTCCAATGTTTGTTGTTATTGCTTCAAAACAACCCTCCAATATTCTCCTGTTGTTATTGCTTCAAAACAACCCTCCAATGTTCACCTGTTGTTATTGCTTCAAAACAACCCTCCATGTTTATCTGTTGTTATTGCTTCAAAACAACCCTCCAATGTTCACCTGTTGTTATTGCTTCAAAACAACCCTCCAATGTTTGTTGTTATTGCTTCAAAACAACCCTCCAATGTTTGTTGTTATTGCTTCAAAACAACCCTCCAATGTTCACCTGTTGTTATTGCTTCAAAACAACCCTCCAATGTTCACCTGTTGTTATTGCTTCAAAACAACCCTCCAATGTTCACCTGTTGTTATTGCTTCAAAACAACCCTCCAATGTTCACCTGTTGTTATTGCTTCAAAACAACCCTCCAATGTTCTCCTGTTGTTATTGCTTCAAAACAACCCTCCAATATTTGTTGTTATTGCTTCAAAACAACGCTCCATGTTTATCTGTTGTTATTGCTTCAAAACAACCCTCCAATGTTTGTTGTTATTGCTTCAAAACAACCCTCCAATGTTCTCCTGTTGTTATTGCTTCAAAACAACCCTCCAATGTTCACCTGTTGTTATTGCTTCAAAACAACCCTCCAATGTTTGTTGTTATTGCTTCAAAACAACCCTCCAATGTTTGTTGTTATTGCTTCAAAACAACCCTCCAATGTTCTCCTGTTGTTATTGCTTCAAAACAACCCTCCAATGTTCACCTGTTGTTATTGCTTCAAAACAACCCTCCAATATTTGTTGTTATTGCTTCAAAACAACCCTCCAATGTTTGTTGTTATTGCTTCAAAACAACCCTCCAATGTTCACCTGTTGTTATTGCTTCAAAACAACCCTCCAATGTTTGTTGTTATTGCTTCAAAACAACCCTCCAATGTTTGTTGTTATTGCTTCAAAACAACCCTCCAATGTTCACCTGTTGTTATTGCTTCAAAACAACCCTCCAATGTTCACCTGTTGTTATTGCTTCAAAACAACCCTCCAATGTTTGTTGTTATTGCTTCAAAACATTCCTCCAATGTTTGTTGTTATTGCTTCAAAACAACCCTCCAATGTTTGTTGTTATTGCTTCAAAACAACCCTTCAATGTTTGTTGTTATTGCTTCAAAACAACCCTCCAATATCTGTTGTTATTGCTTCAAAACAACCCTCCAATGTTTGTTGTTATTGCTTCAAAACAACCCTCCAATGTTCACCTGTTGTTATTGCTTCAAAACAACCCTCCAATGTTCACCT
Source organism: Babylonia areolata (assembly GCF_041734735.1). NCBI lineage: Eukaryota > Metazoa > Mollusca > Gastropoda > Neogastropoda > Buccinidae > Babylonia > Babylonia areolata. The sequence goes on from NC_134899.1 coordinate 1,486,990, forward strand.
GTTGTTATTGCTTCAAAACAACCCTCCATGTTTACCTGTTGTTATTGCTTCAAAACAACCCTCCAATATTCTCCTGTTGTTATTGCTTCAAAACAACCCTCCAATGTTTGTTGTTATTGCTTCAAAACAACCCTCCAATGTTTGTTGTTATTGCTTCAAAACAACCCTCCAATATTCTCCTGTTGTTATTGCTTCAAAACAACCCTCCAATATTCTCTTGTTGTTATTGCTTCAAAACAATCCTCCAGTATTCACCTGTTGTTATTGCTTCAAAACAACCCTCCAATGTTCACCTGTTGTTATTGCTTCAAAACAACCCTCCAATGTTTGTTGTTATTGCTTCAAAACAACCCTCCAATGTTTGTTGTTATTGCTTCAAAACAACCCTCCAATATTCTCCTGTTGTTATTGCTTCAAAACAACCCTCCAATATTCTCCTGTTGTTATTGCTTCAAAACAACCCTCCAATGTTTGTTGTTATTGCTTCAAAACAACCCTCCAATGTTCACCTGCTGTTATTGCTTCAAAACAACCCTCCAATATTCACCTGTGATATGCTTTTGTTTGCAGAGAACTCTCCTATACTGATGTGATGTATTTGTTTGAAGAGAACTCTCCTATACTGACGTGCTGTATTTGTTTGAAGAGAACTCTCCTATACTGACGTGCTGTATTTGTTTGAAGAGAACTCTCCTATACTGATGTGTTGTATCTGTTTGCAGAGAACGCCCCAATACTCACTTGTTGTTGTATCTGTTTGCAGAGAATTGTCCAATGCTAACTTGTTGTATCTGTTTGCAGAGAATTGTCCAATACTAACTTGTTGTATCTGTTTGCAGAGAACGCCCCAATACTCACTTGTTGTTGTATCTGTTTGCAGAGAATGTGACCACTTATGAGGAGAACAAAGGAAGCAGGTCTGTGATGTCACTGTCAAGGAGCTGTGCTGAGGACACTCCACACACAGCACAGACCCTCACATCAAATCACTCTACCCCCCACCGCCCCCCTCTCTCTCCACGTTCTTCAACTGATACTGGAACAATGGCCTCAAAGGAATGCTGCTGCTGCTGCCTTTTTTTGTCCAAACATCCAATTTGTTTCAATTAGTAGAAAGTGGAGTGGACAATGGGTGGTGGTGGTGGGCGGGGGGTTGTACGGGGGGGATGCGGTGGGAGATGGCGGGTGGGAACGAGGGAGGTGTGTGTGTGTGTGTGTGTGTGTGCGTGTGGTGACACAGAGAGAGAGAGAGAGAGAGAGAGACGTAGGCGTGCGACACACACAAACACCCACCCACCATCCACTTAAATAACAGAACAAAACACGCCACCAGACAGAACAAAAGTGGCGCTGCACAGTGGCGACAAACACCCCCCTCTCTCCACACTGGCGACAACATAAGATCATCTCAATGTCACACACATAAATCGTGACAGAACAAAGCGACGAAGTACAAAAGAAACTGGTCCAAACAAACACTGCCCTCACTCCCAGTCATACATAGCAGCCCGCTATACTTCATGGCTGGAGAATTGGGAGACACACCTATAGACCTGTGGTGAGACAGCCGTCAACAGACAGGAGACACACCTATAGACCTGTGGGGAGACAGCCGTCAACAGACAGGAGACACACCTATAGACCTGTAGTGAGACAGCCGTCAACAGACAGGAGACACACCTGTAGACCTGTAGTGAGACAGCCGTCAACAGACAGGAGACACACCTATAGACCTGTAGTGAGAGCCGTCAACAGACAGGAGACACACCTATAGACCTGTGGTGAGACAGCCGTCAACAGACAGGAGACACACCTGTAGACCTGTAGTGAGACAGCCGTCAACAGACAGGAGACACACCTATAGACCTGTAGTGAGAGCCGTCAACAGACAGGAGACACACCTATAGACCTGTGGTGAGACAGCCATCAACAGACAGGAGACACACCTATAGACCTGTGGTGAGACAGCCATCAACAGACAGGAGACACACCTGTAGACCTGTGGTGAGACAGCCATCAACAGACAGGAGACACACCTATAGACCTGTAGTGAGACAGCCGTCAACAGACAGGAGACACACCTGTAGACCTGTAGTGAGACAGCCGTCAACAGACAGGAGACACACCTATAGACCTGTGGTGAGACAGCCGTCAACAGACAGGAGACACACCTGTAGACCTGTAGTGAGACAGCCGTCAACAGACAGGAGACACACCTGTAGACCTGTAGTGAGACAGCCGTCAACAGACAGGAGACACACCTGTAGACCTGTAGTGAGACAGCCGTCAACAGACAGGAGACACACCTGTGGTGAGACAGCCGTCAACAGACAGGAGACACACCTGTAGACCTGTGGTGAGACAGCCGTCAACAGACAGGAGACACACCTGTGGTGAGACAGCCGTCAACAGACAGGAGACACACCTGTAGACCTGTGGTGAGACAGCCGTCAACAGACAGGAGACACACCTGTGGGGAGACAGCCGTCAACAGACAGGAGACACACCTGTAGTGAGACAGCCGTCAACAGACAGGAGACACACCTGTAGTGAGACAGCCGTCAACAGACAGGAGACACACCTGTGGGGAGACAGCCGTCAACAGACAGGAGACACACCTGTGGGGAGACAGCCGTCAACAGACAGGAGACACACCTATGGGGAGACAGCCGTCAACAGACAGGAGACACACCTATGGGGAGACAGCCGTCAACAGACAGGAGACACACCTGCGGGGAGACAGCCGTCAACAGACAGGAGACACACCTGTGGGGAGACAGCCGTCAACAGACAGGAGACACACCTGTGGTGAGACAGCCGTCAACAGACAGGAGACACACCTGTGGGGAGACAGCCGTCAACAGACAGGAGACACACCTGTGGGGAGACAGCCGTCAACAGACAGGAGACACACACCAGCAGATGTGCACACATGTTGACCTGGGAGATCGGAAAAACCTCCACCCTCCACCCACCAGGCGCCGTGACCGAGATGCCAACCCGGGACACTCAGATTAGTCCAACGCTTTAACCACTCGGCTATTGCAGACCGAGAAAAGAACTTCAGACTGTCGACACACTCTGCTCTTCCAAAGTCCTTCTGCCTGGTTTCCCCTGACTCACCATCACCCCCCCCCCCCCCCCCGCCCTCTGCTACCTTTTGAACGATAAGTCAAAGTGAAAATCAATACTGAACAAAATGTCTACAACCATCACCAGTATCTGTGACGGGACAATAAACTGATGCCAACAACCATCACCAGTACGTGTGACGGGACAATAAACTGATGTCAACAACCATCACCAGTACGTGTGACGGGACAATAAACTGATGTCAACAACCATCACCAGTACGTGTGACGGACATTAAACTGATGTCTACAACCATCACCAGTACCTGTGACGGGACATTAAACCGATGTCTACAACCATCACCAGTACGTGTGACGGGACATTAAACTGACGTCTACAAACATCACCAGTACGTGTGACGGACATTAAACTGATGTCAACAAACATCACCAGTACGTGTGACGGACATTAAACTGATGTCTACAACCATCACCAGTACTTGTGACGGGACATTAAACTGATGTCTACAACCAGCACCAGTACGTGTGACGGACATTAAACTGATGTCTACAACCATCACCAGTACTTGTGACGGGACATTAAACTGATGTCTACAACCAGCACCAGTACGTGTGACGGACATTAAACTGACGTCTACAAACATCACCAGTACGTGTGACGGACATTAAACTGACGTCTACAACCATCACCAGTACGTGTGACGGACATTAAACTGACGTCTACAAACATCACCAGTACGTGTGACGGACATTAAACTGACGTCTACAACCATCACCAGTATCTGTGACGGACATTAAACTGACGTCTACAACCAGCACCAGTATCTGTGACGGACATTAAACTGATGTCAACAAACATCACCAGTACGTGTGACGGACATTAAACTGATGTCTACAACCATCACCAGTACCTGTGACGGGACATTAAACTGATGTCTACAACCATCACCAGTACTTGTGACGGGACATTAAACTGATGTCTACAACCATCACCAGTACCTGTGACGGGACATTAAACTGATGTCTACAACCATCACCAGTACGTGTGACGGACATTAAACTGATGTCTACAACCATCACCAGTACGTGTGACGGGACATTAAACTGATGTCAACAACCATCACCAGTACGTGTGACGGACATTAAACTGATGTCAACAAACATCACCAGTACGTGTGACGGGACAATAAACTGATGTCAACAACCATCACCAGTACGTGTGACGGACATTAAACTGATGTCTACAACCATCACCAGTACCTGTGACGGGACAATAAACTGATGTCTACAACCATCACCAGTACGTGTGACGGACATTAAACTGATGTCAACAACCATCACCAGTACCTGTGACGGGACAATAAACTGATGTCAACAACCATCACCAGTACGTGTGACGGACATTAAACTGATGTCAACAAACATCACCAGTACGTGTGACGGACATTAAACTGATGTCTACAAACATCACCAGTACGTGTGACGGACATTAAACTGACGTCTACAAACATCACCAGTACGTGTGACGGGACATTAAACTGATGTCTACAACCATCACCAGTACGTGTGACGGACATTAAACTGATGTCAACAACCATCACCAGTACGTGTGACGGGACATTAAACTGATTCCACTGCACTCCGCAGCCAGGGAGAAATCCGTTGTGACAAGAAGAGAAATACAATTCCTGCAGCATGGAATGCCGAAATGCAGCACAGCCAGTCCCGAGACACATGGCGACGATATCTGTCAGCCTTCCTTACCCAGTGCTGACATGCACTGACACTGTCCTCTGTGGAGTACAAGTTTGCATGTCTTGTGTGGTTCTTGTTAGTGCTTTCCTGTGCTGCTGTTGTTGTGGTTTTTCCCAGGCATGTAAAGCAAAGAATTTGAACTGTAGACAGCAGGCAACTAGAAAACCGTTCTTTCTTTGTGGTCCTTTTGGGTTAGGGTTTCTGCAGCAACCCGGTTTGTCTGGTGATGCTTTTCTGCAGGTCTCTTCCATCTGTCTTTCTCTCTCTCTCTCTTTCTCCGCCTTTCTTTTCTGTATCTCTTTCTCCCAGTCGCTCTGTGCATGTTTTCTTGGTTTTTGTTCCTGCTGACAATCCTCTGTTGCATTCTATGCCCAAGAAAGCTACAAAAATAAAACACACAACAAATTGGGTCGGTCCCTTAAAGAAAGCAATAAAACCACATTACTTCCAAAGTCAGCCAGCGACATGCAGATTTATTTTATCTCTGTTGAAAAAAAAAAGATAAAAAGATTTAACTGTAGTGTGTGTGTGTGTGTGTGTGTGTGTGTGTGTGTGTGAAGATTTTCTTGTCACAACTGAAGTTTAGCGCTGCATTTCACGTATACTCAGATTGAGTTTTACCTTGTGTGGCGTGAAAAAGATGTTAGCTTATCTATTTTACCCTCAAGAATAAATTTATCATTTGGTGTGTGTGTGTGTGTGTGTGTGTGTGTGCGTGCGCGCGCGCGCGCGCGTGTATGTGTGCATGCGTATGCATGTATGTATGTCTGTAAGTATGTATGTATGTATGTATATGTACGCGTGTGTGTGTGTGTGTGTGTGTGTGTGTACAGGTAAACATAAAAGGTTGTCTGTCACAGTGTTGGAGAAAATCCACTTTGACAGCAGATCATCAAATACAGCGGCAAACAGAAAAAAGACGGAGCCATGTTATGTTGAGACCCCCCCCCCCACTCCCCTGACTGACCTGGACTGCCCCCCACTCCCACATCCCCTGACTGCCCCCACCCCCACCCCCCTGACTGACATGGACTGCCCCCCACCCCCTGACTGCCCCCACCCCCCACCTCCCCTGACTGCCCCCACCCCCCACATCCCCTGACTGGCCCCACCCCCCACCCCCCCCTGACTGCCCCCACCCCCATCCCCCCTGACTGCCCCCACCCCCCACCCCCCCTGACTGCCCCCACCCCCCACCCCCCCTGACTGCCCCCACCCCCCCTGACTGCCCCCACCCCCCACTTCCCCTGACTGACCTCGGACTGTCCCGTGGCACTGGACCTCAGGATGTCCACCATGATGTCCGGCCGGCTGTTCACCGTGTCCAGCACTCGCACTCGCACCAGGGCACGTGACACCTTGGGCGGCGACCCGTGGTCAGTGGCCTCCACCACCAGTTCAAAGATCCGGCCCGTCTGGTTCTCCACGCTGACAGTACACGTTACGTTTGTCACACGGAGGACACACGATGTGTTTGTCACACGGAGACGCACGTTACGTTTGTCACATGGAGGACACACGTTACGTTTGTGGGATGGACAGCATTGTACCCACGTCAACAAAGAGAGACACATACACACACAGCGAACAGTATAAACATAATGCGCACACACATATATGTAAGTAAGCACGCACACACACACGCGCGTGCATTCTCTCTTTCTGTCAATATTCGAGCATGCTGTGTAGAATAAAAAGTAATTAAAATGTAAAAGAAAAGACCTTTCTAAACAAAGAACGTTTCACCTCCCTCTCTTCCTCACATTCACACAACCACACACACAGACACAGACAGACACACACACACACACGAACCCTATAAGTTAAAACGATATCATACAAAAAAGTTGGAGAAAGCAGAACGTTTGTTGTTTTTATTTCCTAAAACGTGGACAGCGAAGGGATGGCTTTTTGCACGCTGTGCGCGTGGTCAGCTGGCATACAGAGTGGCTGACGATTGGAGCTGACGACATGTGAAACATCTGGCCACTTTGGGCTTCACTTTGCTTCTCTTTAAACCCTCACACTCCTCTTTTCCTCACACTCCTCTTTTCCTCACACTCCTCTTTTCCTTTCAGGCCTTTCTTGGGCGGTCTTGAATCTTTCTGCACTTTTCTTCTTTCTTCCTCGGTTTCACATCGTGGTGTTAAATGTCTCTCCTTGCTTTTTGCGTAGTTTTTTTCAATTTCTTTTTGTTTGGCGTTCTTGCAAAATATGTTCCTCCCCAAAGAAATAGTTTTAAAATACCTTTTCCCATTTTTCTTTCTTTTGTGGTCTTAAATCAGCTTTTATTTTACCGTTTGTTCTCGGTTTTCTGCTTGATTAGTTAAAGTCTTGAATACATTTCTTTTGTTTTAATTTGCATTATTGGCTATATGTTTTCATGGTTTTTCTTATTCTTTCTTTGCTGATTCGGGACAAAGAAACGGTCCACAGCTTAACAGTGGTTATTCGTTTGAACCATTTAAACCTTTCAAAGGACGGCAGGACACAAGGCAGGCCCTCATAGCAAATCTCTCTCTCTCTCTCTCTCTCTCTCTCAAAGAGATTTCATTATTGCATTTTACTTTTGGAATTCCATTTTTTTACCAAGTGTAATGGATAATTCATTAATAAAATATCTTCATCTTTTTAAAGTACTTATACACGCGCACATGCATACACACACTGACACACACACAGACAACAACAAAAAAAACACGCCACGCTAACACCACCAAAATCCACCAACACCTCTTACCCTTTCCCCCCATCACAACCCCCCACACACCCCTCCCCTCCCACCCACACCCCACCCCTGCCCCCTCCCCCCACCACTCCCCTCCCCCCACCACTCCCACTCCCCCCCCCACCACTCCCCTCCCCACCACTCCCACTCCCCCCCACCACTCCCCCCACCACTCCCCTCCCCTCTCCCCCCACCACTCCCCCTCCCCCCACCACTCCCCGCACCACTCCCCTCCCCCCACCACTCCCCTCCCCCCACCACTCCCCCTCCCCCCACCACTCCCCTCCCCACTCCCCCCACCACTCCCCCTCCCCCCACCACTCCCCCTCCCCCCACCACACCACTCCCCCCACCACACCCCTCCCCCCACCACACCACTCCCCCCACCACTCCCCCTCCCCCCACCACACCCCTCCCCCCACCACTCCCCTCCCCCCACCACTCCCCCCACCACTCCCCCTCCCCCCACCACACCACTCCCCCCACCACTCCCCTCCCCCCACCACTCCACTCCCCTCCCCCCACTCCCCTCCCCCCACCACTCCCCCCCACCACTAGTGTAAGGAGTTAAGGGCCGAAACACTTGACTGAGGGGGGCTTCTTCTCTGAAGACCTTGTACTGTCCAGCTCTCCCCAGAGTTTCTGATCACAGAAAAAGGAGACCACTGTGAAGGAAGAAAAAAGGCAGAAAGAGAGAGTGACAGAAAAGAGGCAATTTCCAGCACAGAATTTCCAGAAGGTGGGGATGCTGTTTATAGGGAAAGACCCCCGGCATCCTCACGGGGGACACCCCTACCCTCTCCACACCCCACACACCCCTTACCACCCCCACCCACCTCTGCGCCAGGAACATCTTGCCCGACACGCCGTCCATGGTGAAGAGCTTGAGCACCTCCTTGGGCTGCAGCTTGGAGAAGCGGTAGGTCAGGTTCCCGTTGGGGCCCACGTCCGCGTCCTCCGCGTGCACCTGCACACAGTCCTCACGGTCACTCCACTTCTCTGGGGACAGTCACTGCGTTCCGACAAATCCATACACGCTACACCACATCTTCTAGGTAGATGTCTGACAGGCAGCGCAATAAAACCAACTCGTTTGGTCAGGCCTTGAGTACACGTATGTGTGTGCTGGTGGACCTGTACTCAACAACACCGCTGTGTGTGTGTGTGTGTGTGTGTTAGTGGACCTGTACATAGCAAGTCGTGTTGTTGAGAAAGGTGTGTGTGTGTGTTAGTGGACCTGTACACAGCAACAGTGGTGTTATTGAGAAAGGGGGGCGAGGGGGGAAGGGGGGAGGGTTGGTGGACCTATACACAGCAACAGTGGTGTTGTTGAAAGGGGTGTGTGTGTGGGTGGTGGTGGTGGGGGTGGGGGGATGGAAGGGGGTGGAGGGGAGGGGTCTGACCGAAGCTTGGAGAATCGGCACGTCACACCCCCGTCTGGACACCCGGTCCACATCTGACACAGCAGTTCTGGTGTTACAGGGTGTGTGTGTGTGTGTTGAGGGGGCCGCGGAGATGATGGTGCTTGGGGTGGATGGGAGAGAGGGAGGGAGGTAGGGAGGAAGGGAGGAGGGAGGACGGTTGCAGTTTGGAGAAGCTGTCAGTAAGGCGCCCTTCACCTGTACACAGCATCATGTTGATATCAGATGGGGGCAAGGAGGTGCAGAGTTGCGTGGAGGCAGAAATGGATAATGGGAAGAGAAACGGGGAATGCGGGGCGGGGAGGGACGGGAGGGACGGGGGTGGGTGGGGGGGGGGGGGGGGCCGCTCCTGTCAATCTACTGGCGCCCTCTGCCTGTACCTCTGCACAGCAGCCTTGGTGTAAAACTAGGAGAGGAAAAAAATGTCCGTGCTTTGCTCATCTTACACCCTCGTTAACAAAGAAGTTGTTTTGTCTTGTCTTGTCTTGTCTTGTCGGTAGGACGGGAAGACGTGGGTTGGGGGAGGAGGAAGGGAAGGAAGGAGAAAAAAGAGGGAGGGAAGGAGAAACAGATGGGAAAGAGAGAAAGAATGAAGGGAGGACGTTAGAAAGGGGTGTCTGGGAAAACTTGGAAAGATGGTGAGAGAGACAGAGACAGAGAGAGAGAGAGAGAGAGACAGACAGACAGACAGAGACAGAGAGACACAGAGAGAGAGAGAGAGAGAGAGAGAGAGAGAGAGAGACAGACAGAGAGAGACACAGAGAGAGAGAGAGACAGACAGACAGACAGAGAGAGAGACAGACAGAGAGACAGACAGAGAGAGAGAGACAGAGACAGAGAGAGAGAGACAGACAGACAGATGGAAAGAGAGGCAGGGCAGAGCAGACAAGTGGAAGGGCGACACGCCGAGGCAGACATGCTGAACACCCACATCATCATATTCCCTGTGATCCTCAAATGGCCACATTTCTCACACCTCTCCTCTCAACGCCCGCTGAGAAGAGGAAGAGAATGAGGAGGAGAAAAAGGTGGAGGAAGAGGGGATGGAGGAAGAGGAGGAGGAGATGGAGGAGGAGAGAAATGAGGAGGTGGATGAGGAGGAGGAAGAAGAAAGAAAGGAGGTGGATGAGGAGGAGGAGAAGGAGATGGAGAGAGGAGGAGAGAAAGAAGGAAGAGGAGGATGATTATGGGGATGAAGAGGAGAAGAAATTCAGAGGCTCCATAGTGATGACATACATATTTTATGTCAGCATTTTAACGAAAACGAAACAGAGAAAGAAAAAAAAGAAAACCAGAAAGAGAAAGAAAGAAAGAAAGAAAGACGGAGATAGAAAAATCAGAGAAAAGCACATTGCTGCCTGAGGATACAAACGGTTTATCACACACTGAGACAGGTAGAGATGAACAGGACAGACAGGGAAGTAGCGACACGGTGAGTCAGAGAAAGGGACACAGTGAGTCAGAGAAAGGGACACAGTGAGTCAGAGAAAGGGACACAGTGAGTCAGAGAAAGACACAGTGAGTCAGAGAAAGGGACACAGTGAGTCAGAGAAAGGGACAGTGAGTCAGAGAAAGGGACAGTGAGTCAGAGAAAGGGACACAGTGAGTCAGAGAAAGGGACAGTGAGTCAGAGAAAGACACAGTGAGTCAGAGAAAGGGACAGTGAGTCAGAGAAAGACACAGTGAGTCAGAGAAAGAGACAGTGAGTCAGAGAAAGACACAGTGAGTCAGAGAAAGGGACAGTGAGTCAGAGAAAGAGACACAGTGAGTCAGAGAAAGGGACACAGTGAGTCAGAGAAAGGGACAGTGAGTCAGAGAAAGGGACACAGTGAGTCAGAGAAAGAGACAGTGAGTCAGAGAAAGGGACAGTGAGTCAGAGAAAGGGACACAGTGAGTCAGAGAAAGAGACACAGTGAGTCAGAGAAAGGACAGTGAGTCAGAGAAAGACACAGTGAGTCAGAGAAAGGGACACAGTGAGTCAGAGAAAGACACAGTGAGTCAGAGAAAGGGACAGTGAGTCAGAGAAAGACACAGTGAGTCAGAGAAAGACACAGTGAGACAGAGAAAGGGACAGTGAGTCAGAGAAAGGGACAGTGAGTCAGAGAAAGACACAGTGAGTCAGAGAAAGACACAGTGAGTCAGAGAAAGACACAGTGAGTCAGAGAAAGGGACAGTGAGTCAGAGAAAGACACAGTGAGTCAGAGAAAGAGACAGTGAGTCAGAGAAGGGGACACAGTGAGTCAGAGAAAGGGACAGTGAGTCAGAGAAGGGGACAGTGAGTCAGAGAAAGAGACAGTGAGTCAGAGAAAGACACAGTGAGTCAGAGAAAGGGACAGTGAGTCAGAGAAAGGGACAGTGAGTCAGAGAAAGAGAGACAGTGAGTCAGAGAAAGAGACACAGTGAGTCAGAGAAAAGACACAGTGAGTCAGGGAAAGAGACACAGTGAGTCAGAGAAAGACACAGTGAGTCAGAGAAAGAGACAGTGAGTCAGAGAAAGACACAGTGAGTCAGAGAAAGGGACACAGTGAGTCAGAGAAAAGACACAGTGAGTCAGAGAAAGAGACACAGTGAGTCAGAGAAAAGACACAGTGAGTCAGAGAAAGACACAGTGAGTCAGAGAAAGACACAGTGAGTCAGAGAAAGAGACAGTGAGTCAGAGAAAGGGACACAGTGAGTCAGAGAAAGGGATACAGTGAGTCAGAGAAAGACACAGTGAGTCAGAGAAAGAGACAGTGAGTCAGAGAAAGACACAGTGAGTCAGAGAAAGGGACAGTGAGTCAGAGAAAAGACACAGTGAGTCAGAGAAAGGGACAGTGAGTCAGAGAAAGGGACAGTGAGTCTGGGAAAGGGACAGTGAGTCAGAGAAAGAGACACAGTGAGTCAGGGAAAGGGACAGTGAGTCAGAGAAAGAGACACAGTGAGTCAGAGAAAGACACAGTGAGTCAGAGAAAGAGACACAGTGAGTCAGAGAAAGGGACAGTGAGTCAGAGAAAGGGACAGTGAGTCAGAGAAAAGACACAGTGAGTCAGAGAAAGGGACAGTGAGTCAGGGAAAGGGACAGTGAGTCAGAGAAAAGACACAGTGAGTCAGAGAAAGGGACAGTGAGTCAGAGAAAGGGACAGTGAGTCTGGGAAAGGGACAGTGAGTCAGAGAAAGAGACACAGTGAGTCAGGGAAAGGGACAGTGAGTCAGAGAAAGAGACACAGTGAGTCAGGGAAAGGGACAGTGAGTCAGAGAAAGAGACACAGTGAGTCAGAGAAAGACACAGTGAGTCAGAGAAAGAGACACAGTGAGTCAGAGAAAGGGACAGTGAGTCAGAGAAAGGGACAGTGAGTCAGAGAAAAGACACAGTGAGTCAGAGAAAGGGACAGTGAGTCAGGGAAAGGGACAGTGAGTCAGAGAAAAGACACAGTGAGTCAGAGAAAGGGACAGTGAGTCAGAGAAAGGGACAGTGAGTCTGGGAAAGGGACAGTGAGTCAGAGAAAGAGACACAGTGAGTCAGGGAAAGGGACAGTGAGTCAGAGAAAGAGACACAGTGAGTCAGAGAAAGACACAGTGAGTCAGAGAAAGAGACACAGTGAGTCAGAGAAAGGGACAGTGAGTCAGAGAAAGGGACAGTGAGTCAGAGAAAAGACACAGTGAGTCAGAGAAAGGGACAGTGAGTCAGGGAAAGGGACAGTGAGTCAGAGAAAAGACACAGTGAGTCAGAGAAAGACACAGTGAGTCAGGGAAAGACACAGTGAGTCAGAGAAAGGGACACAGTGAGTCAGAGAAAGGGACAGTGAGTCAGAGAAAGACACAGTGAGTCAGGGAAAGGGACAGTGAGTCAGAGAAAAGACACAGTGAGTCAGAGAAAGGGACAGTGAGTCAGAGAAAGGGACAGTGAGTCTGGGAAAGGGACAGTGAGTCAGAGAAAGAGACACAGTGAGTCAGGGAAAGGGACAGTGAGTCAGAGAAAGGGACAGTGAGTCAGAGAAAAGACACAGTGAGTCAGAGAAAGGACAGTGAGTCAGGGAAAGGGACAGTGAGTCAGAGAAAAGACACAGTGAGTCAGAGAAAGACACAGTGAGTCAGGGAAAGGGACAGTGAGTCAGGGAAAGGGACAGTGAGTCAGAGAAAAGACACAGTGAGTCAGAGAAAGGGACAGTGAGTCAGAGAAAGGGACAGTGAGTCAGAGAAAGGGACAGTGAGTCAGAGAAAGAGACACAGTGAGTCAGGGAAGGGGACAGTGAGTCAGAGAAAGAGACAGTGAGTCAGAGAAAGACACAGTGAGTCAGAGAAAGACACAGTGAGTCAGAGAAAGGGACAGTGAGTCAGAGAAAGGGACACAGTGAGTCAGAGAAAGAGACACAGTGAGTCAGAGAAAGGGACAGTGAGTCAGAGAAAGGGACAGTGAGTCAGAGAAAAGACACAGTGAGTCAGAGAAAGGGACAGTGAGTCAGGGAAAGGGACAGTGAGTCAGAGAAAAGACACAGTGAGTCAGAGAAAGGGACAGTGAGTCAGAGAAAGGGACAGTGAGTCTGGGAAAGGGACAGTGAGTCAGAGAAAGAGACACAGTGAGTCAGGGAAAGGGACAGTGAGTCAGAGAAAGAGACACAGTGAGTCAGAGAAAGACACAGTGAGTCAGAGAAAGAGACACAGTGAGTCAGAGAAAGGGACAGTGAGTCAGAGAAAGGGACAGTGAGTCAGAGAAAAGACACAGTGAGTCAGAGAAAGGGACAGTGAGTCAGGGAAAGGGACAGTGAGTCAGAGAAAAGACACAGTGAGTCAGAGAAAGACACAGTGAGTCAGGGAAAGACACAGTGAGTCAGAGAAAGGGACACAGTGAGTCAGAGAAAGGGACAGTGAGTCAGAGAAAGACACAGTGAGTCAGGGAAAGGGACAGTGAGTCAGAGAAAAGACACAGTGAGTCAGAGAAAGGGACAGTGAGTCAGAGAAAGGGACAGTGAGTCTGGGAAAGGGACAGTGAGTCAGAGAAAGAGACACAGTGAGTCAGGGAAAGGGACAGTGAGTCAGAGAAAGGGACAGTGAGTCAGAGAAAAGACACAGTGAGTCAGAGAAAGGGACAGTGAGTCAGGGAAAGGGACAGTGAGTCAGAGAAAAGACACAGTGAGTCAGAGAAAGACACAGTGAGTCAGGGAAAGGGACAGTGAGTCAGGGAAAGGGACAGTGAGTCAGAGAAAAGACACAGTGAGTCAGAGAAAGGGACAGTGAGTCAGAGAAAGGGACAGTGAGTCAGAGAAAGGGACAGTGAGTCAGAGAAAGAGACACAGTGAGTCAGGGAAAGGGACAGTGAGTCAGAGAAAGAGACAGTGAGTCAGAGAAAGACACAGTGAGTCAGAGAAAGACACAGTGAGTCAGAGAAAGGGACAGTGAGTCAGAGAAAGACACAGTGAGTCAGAGAAAGGGACACAGTGAGTCAGAGAAAGAGACAGTGAGTCAGAGAAAGAGACACAGTGAGTCAGAGAAAGAGACACAGTGAGTCAGAGAAAGAGACACAGTGAGTCAGAGAAAGGGACAGTGAGTCAGAGAAAGGGACACAGTGAGTCAGAGAAAGGGACACAGTGAGTCAGAGAAAGAGACACAGTGAGTCAGAGAAAGACACAGTGAGTCAGAGAAAGAGACACAGTGAGTCAGAGAAAGAGACACAGTGAGTCAGAGAAAAGACACGGTGTGTCAGAGAAAAGACACGGTGAGTCAGAGAAAGAGACACAGTGAGTCAGAGAAAGGGACAGTGAGTCAGAGAAAGGGACACAGTGAGTCAGAGAAAGGGACACAGTGAGTCAGAGAAAGAGACACAGTGAGTCAGAGAAAGGGACAGTGAGTCAGAGAAAGGGACACAGTGAGTCAGAGAAAGAGACAGTGAGTCAGAGAAAGAGACACAGTGAGTCAGAGAAAGAGACACAGTGAGTCAGAGAAAGAGACACAGTGAGTCAGAGAAAGACACAGTGAGTCAGAGAAAGAGACACAGTGAGTCAGAGAAAGACACAGTGAGTCAGAGAAAGAGACACAGTGAGTCAGAGAAAGAGACACGGTGTGTCAGAGAAAAGACACGGTGTGTCAGAGAAAAGACACAGTGAGTCAGAGAAAGAGACATGGTGTGTCAGAGAAAGAGACATGGTGTGTCAGAGAAAAGACACGGTGAGTCAGAGAAAGAGACATGGTGTGTCAGAGAAAGAGACATGGTGTGTCAGAGAAAAGACACAGTGAGTCAGAGAAAAGACACGGTGTGTCAGAGAAAAGACACGGTGTGTCAGAGAAAAGACACAGTGAGTCAGAGAAAAGACACAGTGAGTCAGAGAAAAGACACGGTGTGTCAGAGAAAAGACACGGTGAGTCAGAGAAAAGACATGGTGTGTCAGAGAAAAGACACGGTGTGTCAGAGGAAAGACACAGTGAGTCAGAGAAAAGACACGGTGTGTCAGAGAAAGAGACAGAAATACAGAGGTATATGGAGATAAACAGAGACACAGACTTTGACACGAAGGCCGACAAAAAACTGAGATGTATCAACCAATCCCTTCATGCAAGCTGGTTTTTTTGTCTTCTGATTTCTTTCTATTTCTTTCAAATCTGACCCTTTGTCCATCAAAATGCTGCTGAAAATATGATCCTCTTTTCCAGAAATATTACATTCCAACATACACCATTCCTCGCAATATCTAACTCCTAAAAACATTGCTCAACACAGGCAGTTCGTACTGAAAACAAACAACAAAACTGACAGCACTGAACTGAAAACAAACAAAACAGACAGCACTAAAGTGAAAACAAACAAAACAGACAGCACTGAACTGAAAACAAACAACAAAACTGACAGCACTGAACTGAAAACAAACAACAAAACTGACAGCACTGAACTGAAAACAAACAACAAAACTGACAGCACTGAACTGAAAACAAACAAAACAGACAGCACTGAACTGAAAACAAACAACAAAACTGACAGCACTGAACTGAAAACAAACAACAAAACAGACAGCACTGAACTGAAAACAAACCACAAAACAGACAGCACTGAACTGAAAACAAACAAAACAGACAGCACTGAACTGAAAACAAACAACAAAACAGACATCACTGAACTGAAAACAAACAACAAAACTGACAGCACTGAACTGAAAACAAACAACAAAACAGACAGCACTGAACTGAAAACAAACCACAAAACAGACAGCACTGAACTGAAAACAAACAACAAAACAGACAGCACTGAACTGAAAACAAACAACAAAACTGACAGCACTGAACTGAAAACAAACCACAAAACAGACATCACTGAACTGAAAACAAACAACAAAACAGACAGCACTGAACTGAAAACAAACCACAAAACAGACAGCACTGAAGTGAAAACAAACAACAAAACAGACAGCACTGAACTGAAAACAAACAACAAAACAGACAGCACTGAACTGAAAACAAACAACAAAACAGACAGCACTGAAGTGAAAACAAACAGAAAAAGGAAGCATACAAGCACACGCATAAGGCAGATTGGTTTTTCTCTGCTACGATGTGTCTTCTTCTTTTCTTTTCCTTTTTAAATTTCCAGTTGAAAGAAACTGGGAGGATGCGATTATGTGGAGAATCACGTGGGGGGGGGGGGGGGGGAAGAAAAGAAATAAAGAGAGGGAAGAGAGAGGAGGAGAGAGGGGGGAGAGAGAGAGGGAGAGAGAGAGAGAGAGACAGAGACAGCGCGGGACAGAGGGGGGACAAATATATATATATATATATATATATATATATATATATATATGTGTATAAAAAAAAATAAAAATATATATATATATATATATATATATATATATATATATACAGAGAGAGAGAGAGAGAGAGAGAGAGAGAGAGAGACAGACAGACAGACAGACAGACAGACAGAGAAAGGGGGGAGAGATAGAGAGCGAGAGGGGGACAGAGAGAGAGGGACAGAGAAAGAGAGGGATAGAGAGAGAGAAAGAGAGAAGGACACAGAGAGAGAGGGACAGAGAGAGAGAGAGGGGGGGCGACAGAGAGAGAGGGACAGAGAAAGAGGGACAGAGAGAGAGAGAGAGAGAGAGAGAGAGAGAGAGAGAGGGGCAGAGAGATGGAAGAAGGGACATACAGGGGAATGGAAGGAGGGAGGCGGAACATTAGACAGAGAGACAGAGAGACAGAGACAGAGACAGGGAGAAGACAACGAGGCAGACATGGGTGAGTAAAAATAGAAGACAGACAGAAAGACAGACAGACAGTCAGACAGAAAGAAAAAAGAAAGACAGACAGACAGACAGAAGGACAGACAGACAGACAGACAGAAAGAAAGACAGACAGACAGACAAACAGACAGACAAACAGAAAGAAGGAAAGAAAGAAAGAAAGAAAGAAAGACAACTAGATAGAAAGAAAGAAGGGGGGGGGGGGGGGGGGGGGGGGGGATGATGTGATTATCCATTTCTCCATTTCAAACTCGGCCACAAGGAAAATGTATCAGGGCGAAAGCAGTCACTGGCTCTGCTGTCCGGTGTCAAGCCTCAGAATGACCCCCCCCCCCCCCCCCCCCCCCCCCAAGTTAATCCCATGGAGACATTGTGTGGGAGGAATGGACAGTCTCCAGTGGGGAACACTCCATGCCCTGCAATGATCTGACACCACGTCCTTAACACTATTGTTATCATTGCCTGATATGACACCACGTCCTTAACACTGTATTATTATCATTGCCTGATATGACACCACGTCCTTAACACTGCATCATAATCATTGCCTGATATGACACCACGTCCTTAACACTGTATTATAATCATTGCCTGATATGACACCACGTCCTTAACACTGTATTATTTTTCACTGCCTGATATGACACCACGTCCTTAACGCTGTATTGTTATCATTGCCTGATATGACACCACGTCCTTAACACTGTATTATTATCATTGCCTGATATGACACCACGTCCTTAACACTGTATTATTATCATTGCCTGATATGACACCACGTCCTTAACGCTGTATTGTTATCATTGCCTGATATGACACCACGTCCTTAACGCTGTATTATTATCATTGCCTGATATGACACCACGTCCTTAACACTGTATTATTATCACTGCCTGATATGACACCACGTCCTTAACACCGTATTATAATCATTGCCTGATATGACACCACGTCCTTAACACTGTATTATTATCATTGCCTGATATGACACCACGTCCTTAACACTGTATTGTTATCATTGCCTGATATGACACCACGTCCTTAACACTGTATTGTTATCATTGCCTGATATGACACCACGTCCTTAACGCTGTATTATTATCATTGCCTGATATGACACCACGTCCTTAACACTGTATTATTATCATTGCCTGATATGACACCACGTCCTTAACGCTGTATTGTTATCATTGCCTGATATGACACCACGTCCTTAACGCTGTATTATTATCATTGCCTGATATGACACCACGTCCTTAACGCTGTATTATTATCACTGCCTGATATGACACCACGTCCTTAACACTGTATTATAATCATTGCCTGATATGACACCACGTCCTTAACACTGTATTATTATCATTGCCTGATATGACACCACGTCCTTAACACTGTATTATAATCATTGCCTGATATGACACCACGTCCTTAACACTGCATCATAAACATTGCCTGATATGACACCACGTCCTTAACACTGTATTATTTTTCACTGCCTGATATGACACCACGTTCTTAACACTGTATTGTTTTCATTGCCTGATATGACACCACGTCCTTAACGCTGTATTATTATCATTGCCTGATATGACACCACGTCCTTAACACTGTATTATTATCATTGCCTGATATGACACCACGTCCTTAACACTGCATCATAATCATTGCCTGATATGACACCACGTCCTTAACACTGTATTATAATCATTGCCTGATATGACACCACGTCATTCACACTGTATTATTATCATTGCCTGATATGACACCACGTCCTTAACACTGTATTGTTTTCATTGTCTTATATGACACCACGTCCTTAACACTATTGTTATCATTGCCTGATATGACACCACGTCCTTAACACTGTATTATTATCATTGCCTGATATGACACCACGTCCTTAACACTGTATTATTATCATTGCCTGATATGACACCACATCATTCACACTATTGTTATCATTGCCTGATATGACACCACGTCCTTAACACTATTGTTATCATTGCCTGATATGAGACCACGTGTCACAAAAGGGCAAACAATGCGTGTTAATGCACACATTCTTTTCCGATAAAGATATTCCAATGGGATGGAGCAACACGAAAAACGGGTCTGCCTTGTAAAAAAAAAAAAAAAAAACCCTCCAAGGGGAGGAGTGTTCAGGGGCCGACACCAGTGGCCCGAAATCTGATGCAGGGAGTCAGGTCCAGGGAGAGGGGTAGAAATCTGATGCGGGGAGTCAGGTCCAGGGAGAGGGGTAGAAATCTGATGCAGGGAGTCAGGTCCAGGAAGGGGGGGGGGATAGAAATCTGATGCAGGGAGTCAGGTCCAGGGTGGGTAGAAATCTGATGCAGGGAGTCAGGTCCAGGGAGGGGGGGGGGGGTAGAAATCTGATGCAGGGAGTCAGGTCCAGGGAGGGGGGGGGGGGTAGAAATCTGATGCAGGGAGTCAGGTCCAGGGGGGGGGGGATAGAAATCTGATGCAGGGAGTCAGGTCCAGGGGGGGGGGGTAGAAATCTGATGCAGGGAGTCAGGTCCAGGGAGGGGGGGGGGTAGAAATCTGATGCAGGGAGTCAGGTCCAGGGAGGGGGGGGGGGTAGAAATCTGATGCAGGGAGTCAGGTCCAGGGAGGGGGGGGGGTAGAAATCTGATGCAGGGAGTCAGGTCCAGGGGGGGGGGGGGATAGAAATCTGATGCAGGGAGTCAGGTCCAGGGTGGGTAGAAATCTGATGCAGGGAGTCAGGTCCAGGGAGGGGGGGGGGGGTAGAAATCTGATGCAGGGAGTCAGGTCCGGGGGGGGGGGGGGTAGAAATCTGATGCAGGGAGTCAGGTCCAGGGAGAGGGGGGAGGGGTAGAAATCTGATGCAGGGAGTCAGGTCCAGGGAGGGTAGAAATCTGATGCAGGGAGTCAGGTCCAGGGAGAGGGGGGAGGGGTAGAAATCTGATGCAGGGAGTCAGGTCCAGGGAGAGGGGGGAGGGGTAGAAATCTGATGCAGGGAGTCAGGTCCAGGGAGGGGGGGGGGTTAGAAATCTGATGCAGGGAGTCAGGTCCAGGGAGAGGGGGGAGGGGTAGAAATCTGATGCAGGGAGTCAGGTCCAGGAGAGGGGGGGGGGTAGAAATCTGATGCAGGGAGTCAGGTCCAGGGAGAGGGGGGGAGGGGTAGAAATCTGATGCAGGGAGTCAGGTCCAGGGGGGGGGGGGTAGAAATCTGATGCAGGGAGTCAGGTCCAGGGGGGGGGGGGGTAGAAATCTGATGCAGGGAGTCAGGTCCAGGGAGGGGGGAGGGGGGTAGAAATCTGATGCAGGGAGTCAGGTCCAGGGAGAGGGGGGGGGGGGGGTAGAAATCTGATGCAGGGAGTCAGGTCCAGGGAGGGGGGGTAGAAATCTGATGCAGGGAGTCAGGTCCAGGGGCTACACCGGTCCTCATTCCTACCCCCGTCCCGCCCTCACACACACACACACACACACACACACACACACATACAGAACAAAAAAAACCCCAAACAAATGGGAAGCCAAATAGAAAATAAAAACAAGGGAATAAACCCAATGAAAGCTAAAGAGAAAGTGAAACGGATTGTGACAGAGAGCGAGAAAAAAAAAAAAACAGTAGGAAGGAGAGAGAAAGAGAGAGAGGGAGAGGGGAGAGAGGGGGGGGGGGAGAAGGGAGGGGGGGGGAGAGGAAGAGACAGCCGTGAGAGGGGGGAGAGAGAAAGAGAAATGGAGAGACACAGAGAGAGAGGGAGAGGGGGGAGAGAGAGGGGGGAGAAGGGAGGGAGGGGGGGGAGAGGAAGAGAGAGCCGTGAGAAGGGGGAGAGAGAAAGAGAAATGGAGAGACACAGAGAGAGAGGGAGAGGGGGGGAGAGGGAGAGAGAGAGAGAGAGCCGTTTAGAGAGGGGAGAGAGAGAGAGAGAGCCGTTTAGAGAGGGGAGAGAGAGAGAGAGAGCCGTTTAGAGAGGGGAGAGACAGAGAAAGGGAGAGACAGAGAGAGGGGAGAGACAGAGAAAGGGAGAGACAGAGAGAGGGGAGAGACAGAGAAAGGGAGAGACAGAGAGAGGGAGAGACGGAGAAAGGGAGAGAGAAAGGGAGAAAGGGAGAGAGAAAGGGAGAGAGGGGGAGGGAGAGAGAGAGAGAGCCGTGAGAGAGGGGAGAGAGAGAGAGAAAGGGAGAGACAGAGAGAGGGAGAGAGAAAGAGAGGGGGGGAGAAAGAGCCGAGAAAGAGGGAGAGAGAGAGGAAAAGAGGGAGAGAAAGGGGGGAGAGAGAGGGGCCGGGAGCGGGGGGGGGGGGGGGGGGCGGAGGGGGGGAGAAAGTGCCGAGAAAGAGAGAGAGAAAGGGGGGGGGGAAGCAGAGAGAGAGAGGGGAAAGAGGGAGAGATAGAGAGAGAAAGAGAGAGGTAGAGAAAGGGAGAGAGAGACAGCCGGGAGATTTGAGATAGAGATATGGATACATACAGATATAGATAGATAGGCAGAGATAGATATAGAGATATAGGTATATATATCTCTCTGTCTCTCACTCTCTCCCGCCTCTCTCTCTCTCTCTTTTCACACACACACACACACGCACACACACACACACATATATATATATATATATATATATATATATATATATAGAGAGAGAGAGAGAGAGAGAGAGAGAGAGAGAGAGAGATCTATATCTCTATACAAACACACAGAACACAGGAGAGAAAAGCACCATGTCGTAGAAGGCCGATGGGGACAAAAGAACGCAAGGAGAAGAGGAATAGAAGGAGGAGGAACAGGCATGGGAGGAGGAGGAGGAGGAGGAGGAGAAGGAGGAGAAGACGAAGTGTAAGAAAGAAAAAGAAGAAGAAGAAGAAGGAGATCAAGCAAATACAGCCAAGAATGTTGAAGCAAACAGTTTTAAAGTCAACAGAGCTCGACACACACACACACGGCGAGTAATCGTGCGATGTGTGTGTGCGTGTGTGTGTGTGTGTGTGAAGAGAGAGAGAGAGAGAGAGAGAGAGAGAGAGAGAGAGAGAGGGAGAGAGAGGCGGGAGAGAGTGAGAGACAGAGACAGAGAGATATTGGGAAGAACGCTAAGAGAACTATTTCAGTGAAAGGCCATTTTCGCGTGCCATAATCTCATAGAAATTCTGAATCACAGGCACGGCCCGTAAACACTGGGTTTGGAGAGGGGGGCGGGGAGGGAGGGGAGAGAAGGGGAAGGGCACGGGGATGGGTGATGGGGGAGGGAGGGGAGGGAGGGGGAAGGGCAGGGGTGGGAGGGGATAGGGGAGGGGGGTGTTGGGGAGGGAGGGAAGAGAGGGGGAAGGGGTGGGGGAGGGGGGCAGAGAGGGTGGAGGGATGGGGGGGAGGGGATGGGGAGGGGAGAGAGGGGGAAGGGCACGGGGGAATGGAGGGGGTGGGAGAGGGTGAGGGAGGGAAGGGTGTGAAGGCATGGGGAGGAATGAGAGAGTGAGGAAGAGGGAGGAGGGAGCGGGAAGAGAGGCAGGAGGAATGGTGGTGGGGAGGGGGAGAGGGGGAGGGAGGAAGAGAGAGACAGAGGGGTAAGAGGGAGGAAGATACAGTTAGCGGAAGAGGGAGGAAGGGTAGGGGAGAGAGAGAGAGAGAGAGAGAGAGAGAGAGAGAGAGAGAGAGAGATGAATGAATGAATGAATCAATGACTGAATGAATGAATGAATGGTTTATTTATTTATAGGCCATAGCCCCTTATGAAAGGGTGTCAAAATTCTTCATAGACATCGCATGGTGCATTGTAAAATGACATACGTTTAACTAACATGGACATACCATACCTTCTTTAAAGTAAGATCCCCTCACCAAAGTAATATTAAATTCACATCAGGGAGCATACCTGTTTTAACTGACATTAAAACACCCAAATAATACATGATACACGCTAAATGATATCTCATATATGCTTGGTTAGTAGCACTCAGTTAAGTTAACTATACACGTTATCTATGTGTAAGTCGTGCTTTAATACACTAAGACATTCGAATTGATCGGAGCTTAAACGATATATACAGATAAATTGATAGGCTTCTAATAGTTTTTTCATGCGTTGATGTCATAAGTAACGACAGTCTAAACTGACTTAGGAACTTGAAATATTTCAATGGTATGTACTGTACTCTTAAATCATACAAGACAGGACAGGACAGAACAAAGTGCACCTCATTTTCTTTCTCCATTTGGCAAAGTGGATATACTAAGTCAGCCTCGTTGTGCATTCTATAACGATAACAATGTTCAGCAATTTCGGAAATGCCCAGTCTGAATCTTGGCAATGTATACCACAACTGTCTGTCTAGATTCATTAGTACATATGTTTTGATATCAGGTATAGTGCAAAAAGTTAAGGTATAGTGCAAACATTAAATCTTTCACTGTTGTTTACATGGAAGTCCCATTCTTGCCATCTACACAGGATTAACCTTTCTTTGAAAACCCGAAGAAACTCACCACTCCCTTCCACACATTGGTTACGCCACAAATAATCAAATCAAACATGTACAACTTACAACGTATGTTAGTAGCCCAGTTTGTTTTACCACGTGCATCCAGATCAAATTACATTTTTAGGCTTTGTGAGGTAGCCTAGACTCATGCATTCTCACTAATTTTAGCCAGTATTTAACGCACTTCATCACTGGAATTATATAAATAGGATACCTGTTTGTTTCTCCATATATAAAATCATTATGTGTTCGTGTTTCTATGCCTAAATATATTTTAAATACAAATAAATGTACCTTTTCACAACTAAATGCTGCTTTATCAAGTCCCCATAACTCAGCACCATACTGTAATATTGGTTGAATTTGTGAGTCAAATGATTTCAAATAAGTATTCATGCTCCCATAAAAAATAAGTCTAGTAGAGAAACAATTTCCCAAGTATTTATATGCATTAATAACTGGCATAACAATACCACTGTATGCCCACCTTTCTCTCGAAACTAAACACCCCCTTTCCTGAATACAATGATGTTACTAATATTCATGTTTACCTTCAAGTGCAGAGCTGAAGCTGCATGATATAGACCATAAACTGTGTTTGTAAACCGATAACAGTTTCAGATAATTAAAAAGCACCATCAGCTGATAATAATATAAACAGTTCAAATTAATTAGGCATAAAAATAGCACCATGTCTTCCCTCTCATACGTCCATTGACACACAACACACCCACAGACACAGCCCCACAGACACAGACCCACACACAGTCACACAGACACAGCCCCACACACAGTCACACAGACCCACACACAGTCACACAGACACAGCCCCACACACAGTCACACAGACACAGCCCCACACACACAGACCCACACACAGTCACACAGACCCACACACAGTCACACAGACACAGACCCACACACAGTCACACAGACCCACACACAGTCACACAGACACAGACCCACACACAGTCACACAGACACAGACCCACACACAGTCACACAGACACAGACCCACACACAGTCACACAGACCCACACACAGTCACACAGACACAGACCCACACACAGTCACACAGACACAGACCCACACACAGTCACACAGACACAGCCCCACACACAGTCACACAGACCCACACACAGTCACACAGACACAGCCCCACACACAGTCACACAGACACAGCCCCACACACAGTCACACAGACACAGACCCACACACAGTCACACAGACTCACACACAGTCACACAGACACAGACCCACACACAGTCACACAGACCCACACACACAGTCACACAGACACAGACCCACACACAGTCACACAGACACAGACCTACACACAGTCACACAGACCCACACACAGTCACACAGACACAGCCCCACACACAGTCACACAGACCCAGACCTAGACACAGTCACACAGACCCAGAGCCACAGACACAGTCACACAGACAGTCACACGCCACAACCCCCCCCCCCCCCCCCCCAAGACACAGAACCCCCCCCCTCCACCTCCCCAGCCAGGTACCTGCAGCAGAGGGTGGTTGGTCCTGGTGGTCTCCGACACGTTGACGTTGTAGGCGTACCTGTCAAACACGGGGTAGTTGTCGTTGACGTCCGCCACCACCACCCGCACCGTCAGCGTGCCCGTCAGTGGGGGGCTGCCCCCGTCCCGAGCCCCCACCAACACCTGTCACCCACACACAGGGGGGTAAGGGGTGTGGTTGTGGTGGTGTGCTTTTTTTTGCTTCTGTGCTTTCACTGTGTGCTGACATCCTGAGCATACATGCATAGATGGACACGGACACATTGCAACAAAGCGCGCTCGCACAAACACACACACACACACAGAGTGGAATACATGGATGCCAACATCTCTCTCTCTCTCTCTCTATATATATATATATATATATATATGTGTGTGTGTGTGTGTGTGTGTGTGTGTGTGTGTGTGTGTGTGTGTCCCGGCATGCGTTTGTGACATGAATAAGTAAATACATCTGTGAATCAACAAGCAAGCAAACAAGCAAACAAAGAAACGAAGGCTTTGACGAGACAATGTAACACCACAGGTATACATTGGCTAGTGAAACAGACACACACATACACACAGACATATATATATATATATATATATAGAGAGAGAGAGAGAGAGAGAGAGAGAGAGAGAGAGAGAGAGAGAGAGAGACAGACAGACAGACAGACAGGCAGAGACATAGACAGAGAAAGACAGACATACAGAGGGAAAGAAACAGACAGACAAGACATACAGAGGGTGTGACAGAGGAGTGTAGAACAAGTCTGTTCAATACTCAGTACAAAGCATGAATCCTTTATGACAGTACAGGCAGTTCACTGATTATGTCTGTTCAATACTCAGTACAAAGCATGAATCCTTTATGACAGTACAGGCAGTTCACTGATTATGTCTGTTCAATACTCAGTACAAAGCATGAATCCTTTATGACAGTACAGGCAGTTCACTGATTATGTCTGTTCAATACTCAGTACAAAGCATGAATCCTTTATGACAGTACAGGCAGTTCACTGATTATGTCTGTTCAATACTCAGTACAAAGCATCAATCCTTTATGACAGTACAGGCAGTTCACTGATTCGGGAGCGCGGATACAACCCGAGAAACCCAGCGAAACACTGAAAAACGACGAGAAAAAGATATGAAAAACAAACGACGGACTGACAGCACTGTAGAATGGACAGGAAAACCATTTGCATCGACCTGAGACACCACCAACAGACCTGGAGGAATCGGCTGAAGAGCTCTGTGCGGCGCTACACTGACTCTTCACAGAGCTGAGGAGGAGAAGGAGGAGGAGGAGAAGGAGAAGAAGAAGACCCCCCACCCCCATACAAGAGCAGAAATACAAGATGGTGACGAAATATGTCGAACGATATATTGACCTCTCCCGAAACGATGGCCTGAAAAATGTACCGGTCTTATCATTGCCCCATCTCACTTCCTTACCTGATGGTGGCTTGACGCAAACTACCAGTTCAAAGTAGTTTTCACAGGCAAAAGAACACGTCGTTTCTCTCTGCTTCCGATAAAAATGTCCGTTTTCTCTCCAATAAAAACGTCATCAATGTCGGCTATAATGTTCCCGTCACAAGTCTGGATTTGCTTCATGTTTAGGATAGTTTGTGTGTGTGTGTGTGTTTCGAAAAAGATATCAATGAAGAACACACACACACACACACACACACACACACACATATATATATATATATATATATATATATGACAAAGAATTACTGTATTCCAAAAGACATTGTATTTTTCTACACACTTGAGTCTTGCTACTTTTTCTTTTCTGACGTCAGTGGTCACAAACCTTCTGGTAGATGAAAACCAACTAAAAAACCAGAAAGTTATTAAATTGAACACACACACACACACACACACACACGTGTGTGTGTGTGTTGCTGAGTGAAACTCGCCAGTGACGATGGACGCAAAGCCTGTGAATATAAAGGACACACTGAATAACTCCATTCCCTGAACCACATCAACACAGTGACGATGGACGCAAAGCCTGTGAATATAAAGGACACACTGAATAACTCCATTCCCTGAACCACATCAACACAGTGACGATGGACGCAAAGCCTGTGGATATAAAGGACACACTGAATAACTCCATTCCCTGAACAACACAGTGACGATGGACGCAAAGCCTGTGAATATAAAGGACACACTGAATAACTACATTCCTTAAACCACAACACAGTGACGGTGGACGCAAAGCCTGTGGATATAAAGGACACACTGAATAACTCCATTCCCTGAACCACAACACCACAGTGACGATGGACGCAAAGCCTGTGGATATAAAGGACACACTGAATAACTACATTCATTAAACCACAACACAGTGACGGTGGACGCAAAGCCTGTGGATATAAAGGACACACTGAATAACTTCATTCCTTAAAACACAACAACACAATCGCCCTCACAGTGAAGGACGTTCTTGACAATGGAGGGAATAGGACCAAATGGACACAAATCAAAACCTCTTCCGTTTCCTTCTATAGGGTGGAGTCAGCTTCAAACTGGGGGTGTAGTTGTAGTTTCTATTGTTTTGTTTCTTTGTTGCTGCTTCTGACTGTAGTTCTTGACTGTTAGCTCCTAAACGTCGGTCTTAATCTTTTGAATTTGCATACTCTTTTGAATGTACGCGCGCGCGCGCACGCACGCACACACACACACAGACACAGGTGTATTCATTTGTTTGTTTTGCTTTTGTATGTAGTTCTTGACTGTTAGCCAGGTCAGGTCATTAGATCTGCTACTGGTAACCTGTAATCCAGTACAACCTGTTCAGGGTCGGGTTGCCGGCGACTAAACCGGCACTCCCACCGCTCCCTTCCGGGACTGGTGAGGCGGGTGGCTAGACACCCTTATGGAGATCCATAAAAGGGCGTTGGCTCAGGAGAGCCACCGACGGCCATCTAGCTCCACTGTGCTGTGTGCATGCCACACGCAGTTGGCCCCCGGGGTGTGTCTACCCATGCATGCAAAGTCTGGATCCGGCAGAATCTGCGGAAGAAACCTATCGGTTCAACGGAGAGGAAGGCGGTTACAGCAACGCACTGTGGAGTGCAGAGAACAAGATGAGACACCGAAAGGATATCTTGGTCATCCACTGCATCCGTGCTCATCCTCCAGTCGTCTCGACTTAGTCTTGCCACTGGAAATTGGTGGACCCGGACGAGAGAGTGAGGTTGACGTTGCGCAACTCCTCTTCACTTTAAACAAACTCATCGCGCAAGTCATCAGTCATCCAAAATGAACTTTCATCCTTCATCATTTCATCACCCCCAAGTCCTGTGGCGACAGGCGAGCGACGAAACGACAGGTGTGGGTACACTGGCAGTCGCAGTCGCAGACCTGCACGCAGGCGGCTCAGGCCATAGGGTCGTTCTTCGTCGACAGGAGCAGCGATGGAGCTCGGCAGCCGTCTGAGCGTCTGAGCAGCCCTCTTTAGGAATGCACTGCTCACCTCCCTGGCATGAGGAAGGGGCTAGAAAAGGTGCCCTAAAAATTGCCTGCTCCATATCACCCTGGCCAGCATACCGCGGCTGGCGGGGACCCTACATCAGCGGTCAAAACAACAAGAAAGAAAAGACAAAAACAAGGATCGTTCCTCTCACCATTGGTGCTTGGAACATAAGGACTCTCCTGGACAGAGATAACGCGGACAGACCCCAAAGGAGAACGGCACTAGTTGCATCCGAACTCGCCAGATACAACATTGACATCGCAGCCTTGAGTGAGACTCGGCTTGCAGGTGAAGGCGAGCTCTGTGAACGGGGATCTGGTTACACCTTCGTCTGGAGTGGACGAGGAAGCAAAGAGCGACGTGAGGCTGGCGTTGGTTTTGCAGTAAAAACAGCACTTGGCAGCAAGCTAGCTGGAATCTCAAAGGGAGTCAACGATAGGCTTATGACCATGAAACTCCCACTGGCATCTGGCCAGAAGCACCTCACCATTGTCAGTGCCTACGCCCCAACCATGACCAACCCGGATGAAGTGAAGGCGAAGTTCTACGAGGACCTTCACTCTGTCATTGCTGCTATCCCTAAAGCAGACAAGCTCATCATTCTTGGGGACTTCAATGCTAGTGTTGGCTCTGACTACATCTCCTGGGATGGAGTGATTGGAAAGCACGGTGTGGGCCACTGCAACCCAAATGGATTGCTTTTGCTTCAGACCTGTGCAGAGCACGAACTGCTGATAACCAACACAGTTTTCTGCCTCCCTACCCGTAACAGGACGTCATGGATGCACCCTCGCTCAAAGCATTGGCATCTCATCGATTATGTCATCGTCAGGAAAAGGGATAGGCACGATGTACGTGTGACAAAGACCATGTGCAGTGCCGAGTGTTGGACAGACCATCGCCTTGTAGTCTCGAAGCTGAATATTCGAATCCAGCCCAAGAGACGCCCCCAAGGCCAGAAGGCTCCAAAACGGCTCAACATCACTAAGCTGAAAAACATCACCATCAAACAGTCCTTTGTGGAGCTGCTGGAAGATCGTCTGGAATCCGCCTCTCTGGATAACCAGAATGTGGAGTCTGACTGGAGGACCCTGCGCGAGCTGATCTATAGTACAGCTTCAGAAACCCTGGGACCCATGACTAGAAAGCACAAAGACTGGTTTGATGAAAACTGTGATGAAATCAAGCAGCTTCTGGATGAGAAACGCCGTCTGCATCAAGCCTACCTGAGCAACCCAAGGTCCACATCAAAAAAGGATGTGTACGATGCCATCCGCAGGACTGTTCAGCAAAAGTTACGCCAGATGCAGGATAAGTGGCTGAGTGACAAAGCTGATGAGATCCAGGGATATGCTGACAGGCACGATATGAAGAGGTTTTATGATGCCTTAAAAGAAGTCTACGGCCCCACATCCTCAGGATCATCCCCCCTCCTCAGTGCAGATGGGAATACCTTGATCACCGAGAAGGAGGAAATTCTCGAACGCTGGGCTGAGCACTTCAACAGTGTCTTAAATCGCCCTTCCTCCATAAATGATGAAGCCATAGACCGTCTCCCACAAGTCCCCATCAACGAAGCACTGGACGATCCGCCAACACCTCTTGAGACCCAGAAAGCAATTCGTCTGCTATCCAGTGGCAAAGCACCTGGCTCAGACTCCATACCAGCAGAGGTCTACAAGGATGGAGGCACTGTGCTGACTGAGAAGCTCCATCAGCTGTACTCACTCATGTGGAAAGAAGAGACGATCCCCCAGGACTTCAAAGATGCATCTATCATTCACTTGTACAAGCGAAAAGGGAACCGGCAAGCCTGTGATAACCATCGGGGCATTTCCTTGCTCTCCATCGCAGGCAAGATACTTGCCAGGATCCTACTAAACCGCCTCACAGCACACCTTGACCAAGGTCATTTGCCTGAGAGCCAATGTGGATTCCGGAAAGAGCGCGGAACCACCGACATGGTGTTTGCTGCAAGGCAGCTGCAAGAGAAATGTCAGGAGCAAAATGCTGATCTGTTCTCCACCTATGTCGACCTCACTAAGGCCTTCGACACCGTGAGTAGAGAGGGACTGTGGAAGATCATGGCCAAGTACGGATGCCCTCGGAAATTTATTTCCTTGGTCAGTCAATTCCATGAAGGCATGCAGGCTCGAGTCCAGGACAAAGGCGAAACATCTGCTCCTTTTGCTGTCACAAATGGTGTCAAGCAAGGCTGCGTCCTGGCTCCAACGCTGTTCAGCCTCATGTTCTCTGCAATGCTTACTGATGCCTTCAGAGATGGTGATGTTGGAATCGGCCTAAAGTACCGAACAGATGGCAAGTTGTTTAACCTCAGAAGGCTTCAAGCAAAAACGAAGGTCATGACAGACATCATCAGAGACTTTTTGTTTGCTGATGATTGTGCCCTCAACGCTGGATCTGAAGCTGACATGCAACTCAGCGTCGACAAGTTTGCCACTGCCAGCAGGAACTTCGGCAATACCATCAGCACGAGGAAAACTGAAGTTCTCCATCAGCCAGCCCCAGGGAAACCCTACGTTGAGCCCAACATCACAGTCAACGGTCAGACTCAGTGCGGTGGAGCGGTTCACATACCTTGGCAGCACACTGTCACGAAATGCGACCATCGACGATGAAATGAACGTCAGGATTGCAAGAGCAAGCGCAACTTTTGGTAGACTCAGTGCAAATGTCTGGAACAGAAGAGGCATTAGTCTTGAGACCAAGCTAAAGGTCTACAGAGCAGTAGTTCTCCCCACACTACTGTACGCCTGCGAAACTTGGACAGTGTACCAACGACATGCCAAGAAGCTGAACCACTTCCACACAACATGCCTCAGGAAGCTACTGAACATCAAGTGGCAAGACAAGATCCCAGACACAGAGGTGCTCGCAAAAGCCACCCTTCCCAGCATCTTCACCATCCTGATGCAGTCCCAGCTTCGCTGGGCTGGACACGTGGCGCGCATGCCAGACCATCGGCTGCCCAAAAGGCTCTTCTATGGCGAGCTGCAACAAGGGAAGAAATCACACGGAGGTCAGAAGAAGCGCTTCAGAGATACTCTGAAAGTCTCTCTGAAAGCGTTTGATATCAACCCTGACTCCTGGGAGGATTCTGCAGTGGACCGTGACAAATGGCGTGCTGCTGTGCACAAAGGCGCCAAGTTGTGCGAGGCCAACAGGACTGCTGCAGCTGTTCAGAAGAGGCAGGCCAGAAAGTCACGGGCATACAAGCTCCCTGACAATGGTATGCCTGTCTTTGTCTGCCCCAACTGTCAGCGAACATTTCGTGCGCAGATTGGACTATTCAGCCATCTGCGCATTCACAGATAGATTCATAAGCATCCTCCCCCCCCCCCACCACCCTTCCCCCATCCCCCAGCTGGATGACAACGATGGTCATCATCGATCTCGATGGACACACACCATGACTGTTAGCACCTGAAAGTCGGTCTAAATCTTTTGAACTTTCATACGCTTTTAAATGCACACATGCACGCACGCACTCACGCATGCACGCACACACATAGATGGATGTTTTATCGATGAAACTGGATGCTGTTTACCTTACAATGACGACTGTCAGCTCTGAAGAAATTACCGGAATTTGATCCAGTAAAGCACGTATCATTTGTTGAAAAACAGGCAAGAAAGCACACACACACACAAACAACAACAAGAAAACAACAACAACGCACAACTATAAAACACATTGTCCTGCTTCGTTTATTAACTGAACTGGAATCTTCTTAACATCGTGTACAGAATATATATATTTTTTAAAGGCTTAAAAATTTGCCTCCAGGAATTTCGATAACAGGACAAAGAAAATGTACAATGCACGTAAAATGAGAAATGCCAGAAGGGCAACATTCTGTGTCCAAAACATCGAAGTTAGAAATTCATTGTCACCTGTGTCAATGCTCATTGTGTTCAGGTCATGTGGGAGTAAGAGCACAATCCACATCACATGAAGACATTTGGATAAATCGGAAAGGCCGTGTAACCAGTTTAAAAAAACAACTGAACAGAAGTATCACATAACGCCAGTTTGAAATGCAGCTGAA
Source organism: Babylonia areolata (assembly GCF_041734735.1). NCBI lineage: Eukaryota > Metazoa > Mollusca > Gastropoda > Neogastropoda > Buccinidae > Babylonia > Babylonia areolata. The sequence goes on from NC_134899.1 coordinate 1,519,727, forward strand.
AGCGAGATGATAAAAACCAAGGCTGTGTAACTCGTTTTGAAATAGCTTCTCAATTGATAAAATTAATATGCACGTACGTGGTTTTGTCAATAGTTTATCTTGTAGTTTTTTCCTCAAAGAATTGGCTTTCTGGTGTGCACCTGACTGGCTAGGTCATCCAGCAAAATTGCGTTGAAATATTAAAAAAAACCCCAAAACAACAAAAACAAACAAAAACACAAAAAAACACTATGATTGCAAATCCAGGAGCGACTGAAGAGGGCAGGGAACGTGCTTCATGTTGTTGGTGTTTGTGGCTTTTCTGGCATTCCTTCTGCAGTGTTTGGTGTTTGTGGCTTTTCTGGCATTCCTTTTGCAGTGTTTGGTGTTTGTGGCTTTTCTGGCATTCCTTCTGCAGTGTTTGGTGTTTGTGGCTTTTCTGGCATTCCTTCTGCAGTGTTTGTGGCTTTTCTGGCATTCCTTCTGCACTGTTTGTGGCTTTTCTGGCATTCCTTCTGCAGTGTTTGGTGTCTGTGGCTTTTCTGGCTTTCCTTCTGCACTGTTTGTGGCTTTTCTGGCATTCCTTCCCCACTGTCTGCAGATTCATTGATGGAAACACGAAGCTGTGTTTGCCTTCACCTCTCTGGTGAATACAGGGCGGCGTTTTTAGCTGGCTGTGATGTGGGCAGTCAATGAAAGGCACATTTTGCCTCCTCGTTTGCATCCTCCTCCTCCTCAGGGTTTTTGAAATCTGTGAACCTTGTGTTGGCAGTTGTTTTATGTGATGTGTGTCAAACATACAGTGCACTTTATTTTCTGTGACGCTGTTGTCATGGTGATCAGGAACCGACCAGACCCAGAGGAACGACATCACATCGTCGGTGCAGCATCCCCCCCCCACCCCCCCCTCCCCCACCCCCCGTGCATCACAATCACATGCACACAGCATCGTTACCGGCAAATGGCCGTGGGTCCTTGCAGACGGCTTGACAACGAGTCATCACAGTGCACTTCTTGCCGGGCGACGGCAAAGCTGTTGCTGTTTTACGACAGCCTTTTGTTGGTCTTTTCACCGACGATACTTGACGAACAGCCATAAACCTTTCTCTACCGACCGGCCTTAACTCAGCACTTTATGCACCGGCCTTGGCGGAAACCGAGCGATGCGACGTGATATCTGGGTCACCCAGCCAAGTGCCTTTTTGCCGTGGCGCGGAACACGGATTGTCAGCCGTGTAACGGGGCCTTTAATGACGGCTTCATCTTGACGACGTGTCAAGGGCAGGCGTAATTATGACGACGACCGGGATGACGTGGACAGAGAGCTGTAGCTGGGGCTGGGGCTGAAACCCGGCTTCATTTAGTTCCTCATTAATCGGCTGTTGACTTCAGCTTAGCTGGGCCAACAGCAAAGTGACAGCTGTATGATCAATGCTTTCTCCACAGTTCTGATAAGTCATCATTCTGCAGCTTCCTCTTCTGTGAAGGACTAGGACTCTGAAATTATTCTATTGTATTCTATTCTGAAATTATTGTATTGTATTGTATTGTATTGTATTTCTCTTTTTATCACAACAGATTTCTCTGTGTGAAATTCGGGCTGATTTCCCCAGGGAGAGCGCATCGCTACACTACAGCGCCACCCATTTTTTTTCTCTGCATGCAGCTTTTTATTTGTTTTTCCTACCGAAGTGGATTTTTCTACAGAATTTTGCCATGAACAACCCTTCTGTTGCCCTGGGTTCTTTTACGTGCGCTAAGTGCATGCTGCACACGAGACCTCGGTTTATCGTCTCATCCGAATGACTAGCGTCCAGACCACCACTTAAGGACTAGTGGGTGGGGAGAAAATATCGGCGGCTGAGTCGTGATTCGAACCAGTGCGCTCAGATTCTCTCGCTTCCTATGCGGACGCGTTACCTCTAGACCATCACTCCACTTAGGAGGCAAGATTGCACTGGCTCTTTGTGCTGCAGGCTTGGGGGCAAAGTTGGCCTTTGAGAACCATCCCAACGCCGATTGTCCTTCAGCCCTCTTGGCCGAGAGAGTGGAGATGTGACTTAGGCAAGACACTCTCCATGATAATCCAAATCTTGCCCAGATAGTCAGGACAGCGTCAGTCATGTCAGGGGCATAGCCCTTGCTACTGGTACCATGTAACCCAGTACTACCTGCCCCATGTGAAGTCTCCCAACGATGGACCAGGCGGAGGAGGAAACCTTTCCCAACGGCTGTGAAGGCGGAAGAGGATGACCAAAGGGCAGGGGGAGCTCTTATCCTTGGCTGGAAGTCCTCCTAGGAGACGGAACTCCGAAGAAAAAACCTGCACCTGCCGAGGCCGTCCTACACGTGGCAGTATCTGCACCTGTGGGACTGTGAGCGTCGGTAGTGCGAGAGAGTGGGTAAGGGACTGCACAACTCTTCACTAAAAAAAAGTCACCTGTGCTGGTCAGGCAACCAGGCTCATGTCGGAACGACGAGCTAGCCCTTCAACACCAAGCTTTCACAAGCCCTGCGGCGATGGAGAAGTGGTAACGGGGACAGGCAGAGGATGCTGCTGGCAGTTCCTAGTCACGACTCTGCACGCAGGCGGCTGTGGGGTGATGGTCGTCCGCCGTAAACTGGGGCAGATGCGGCGCCCGTATCCTCCCAGTGTCAGAGCAACCCTTTTTAGGGCCTAGTACCTAGTAGGAAACCGCACCTACTTGGACATCCAACACTCGCGGTCGAAAACAAAAGAAAAGAACCAGGAGTCATGCACTGACTCTGGGTGCCTGGAATGTTCGCACCCTTTTGGACAGAGACGACAGACCAGAAAGGCGCACAGCGCTCATTGCTAGAATGTTTGACCGCTACCAGGTGGACATAACAGCCCTGAGCGAAACCAGGTTTGCCAGTGAAACCCAACTGGAGGAAGTTGGAGGGGGCTACACCTTCTACTGGACTGGCAAGCCAGATGGCACCCCAAGAACCTCAGCCTTCCACGTGGGATAAACGATAGGCTGATGACCCTGCGTCTGAAGCTGTCCAAGGATCACTTTTCCACAATCATCAGCTGCTGTGCCCGACGATGACCAACCCTGATGACATCAAAGAAGCTTTCTACGAGGAGCTCAGCCAAACCATTTCAGCGGTAGACAGAAAGGACAGGCTGATCATCCTTGGGGATTTCAATGCCCGCGTCGGCGTGGACTTCTCCTCGTGGCAAAGAGTCCTAGGACAGCACGGCACTGGCAAGTGCAACTCCAACGGACTGCTTTTGCTCTCGCTCTGCGCGCAGCATGGACTGACCATCACCAACACCCTCTTCCAACAAGCGGACAAGTACAAGAACACATGGATGCACCTCCGCTCCAAGCAATGGCACATGCTGGACAATGTGATTGTCTGGCAGAGGGACAGAGGTGATGTTTCCATTACACGCTGCATGAGAGGAGCAGTCTGTTGGTCGGACCATCGCCTTGTACGCAGTAAGATGAACATCAGACTTGCACGCAAACTCCAACCAGCCAGGCAGAAACCCCCTAGGAAGCTGAACATCCACCGCCTCCCTATCACCAAGGACGTGCTGCAGCAGCAAATCCAAGCAGCTGTCCAAGAAATTCCTGCATCGACTGATGTAGAAGAGGTATGGAGCACCTTTAAAGATGCTGTTTACACAGCAGCAGCTGACACACTCGGCCTCTGCTTACCTCACCACCTCTGTTTACCTCACCACCTCTGTACATAGCCTCTGCTTACCTCACCACCTCTGTACACAGCCTCTGCTTACCTCACCACCTCTGTACACAGCCTCTGTTTACCTCACCACCTCTGTACACAGCCTCTGCTTACCTCACCACATCTGTACATAGCCTCAGTTTACCTCACCACCTCTGTACACAGCCTCTGTTTACCTCACCACCTCTGTACATAGCCTCTGCTTACCTCACCACCTCTGTACACAGCCTCTGCTTACCTCACCACCTCTGTACATAGCCTCTGCTTACCTCACCACCTCTGTACATAGCCTCTGCTCACCTCACCACCTCTGTACACAGCCTCTGCTTACCTCACCACCTCTGTACACAGCCTCTGCTTACCTCACCACCTCTGTACACAGCCTCTGCTTACCTCACCACCTCTGTACACAGCCTCTGCTTACCTCACCACCTCTGTACACAGCCTCTGCTTACCTCACCACCTCTGTACATAGCCTCTGTTTACTTCACCACCTCTGTACACAGCCTCTGCTTACCTCACCACCTCTGTACACAGCCTCTGCTTACCTCACCACCTCTGTACACAGCCTCTGTTTACCTCACCACCTCTGTACACAGCCTCTGCTTACCTCACCACCTCTGTACACAGCCTCTGTTTACTTCACCACCTCTGTACACAGCCTCTGCTTACCTCACCACCTCTGTACACAGCCTCTGCTTACCTCACCACCTCTGTACACAGCCTCTGCTTACCTCACCACCTCACCACGGACCTTTCCCCAGCTTCACAACGTCTCACATTGACACACAGCCTTTTTCCCCCTGGTGTTCATTCAAACATCTGCAAATCCCTCCACACTGTCAACGGTATTCCAGGACCTATTCACACAGCGTCCTTCTCCCCCACACAGCACAGCCCCACAAACAATTTTAATGTTTCTGAGAATTGAAAAGCATTCTGTTTTCTTATTTTTTCAAGGCTCCTGTAAGTTTTCATGAAATTCATTCAGAACCACACTGCAGCTATTCAGACGAAAAGGAAGCCAAACACTGACATGGGGAGGAATCTATCTTGCTGACAGAATCCAACTTTAAAAAACTGGAAACGACTGGTTTGAAATTTTCCACACAGCCCATTATGTCCCACGATCCAATAAGCCAAACGAATTCACGATTCTTATCAATCTCAGTAAGAAAGTGGGGAAAACTGTTCATTATGAACTGCAGTTTGCCTAAAAGATGCGAAAATATTTGTAGCCATCATCTTTTCCAAACTTTGGGACATGTTTCCAATTTGTCTGCCTGAAACAAAATTGATTTCCATTCATCAACTTTTTCAAACTTTGGGCGTCCATTTCTGTTCGTTAATACTGCTTCACTGCCTTGCTTACATGTTGCTGTGTCATTGTGTGATGTGAATGATCCTTTGTGTTGTGTTGTGTTGTGTTGCGTTGCGTTGTATCGCGTTGCGTTGCGTTGCGTTGCGATGTGCTGTGTTGTGTTGCGATGTGCTGTGCTGTGCTGTGTTGCGTTGCGTTGCGTTGCGTTGTGATGTGCTGCGTTGCGATGCGATGTGCTGTGTTGTGCTGCGTTGCGATGTGCTGTGCTGTGTTGTGTTGTGCTGTGCTGTGTTGCGTTGCGTTGCGTTGTGATGTGTTGTGATGTGTTGCGATGTGCTGCGGTGTGTTGTGTTGCGTTGCGTTGCGTTGCGATGTTCTGTGCTGTGTTGTGTTGTGCTGTGTTGTGTTGCGATGTCTTGTGTTGCGTTGCGTTGCGTTGTGTTGTGTTGTGTTGTGTTGTGTTGTGTTGTGTTGTGTTGTGTTGTGCTGTGTTGTGTTGTGTTGTGTTGTGTTGTGTTGTGTTGTGCTGTGTTGTGCTGTGTTGTGTTGTGCTGTGCTGTGTTGTGTTGTGTTGTGTTGTGCTGTGTTGTGTTGTGTTGCGATGTGCTGTGTTGTGCTGTGCTGTGTTGCGCTGTGTTGTGTTACGATGTGTTGTGTTGTGTTGGGATATGTTGTGTTACGATGCATTATGTTGTGTTGTATTTCTCTTTGTCATTACGAATTTCTCTCTGTGAAACTAGAACCGCTTTTCCCAAGGAGAACCCGTCGAGGGTCTCCCATATTTAAAAACAGAGTATTTGGTTTCCTATCAAAGTGCTTTTTCCCTACAGAATTTTGCCAGGGACAACCCGTTTGTTGTCGTGTGCTCTTTAACGTACACAAAGTACATGCTGCACATGGGACCTCGGTTTATCGTCTCATCAGATTCACCAGCGACCAAAGCGCCACTCAGAGGACATGGAGACAGCTCTGGTGACTGTGGGATTCCATTCCGCGCCCTCAGGTCTGTCGGTATCACGTTACCACTGGGCCACCACCCCACTGTGTGCTATTACTGGGCCACCACCCCACTGTGTCACCACCCCACTGTGTGCTATTACTGGGCCACCACCCCACTGTGTGCTATTACTGGGCCACCACCCCACTGTGTCACCACCCCACTGTGTGCTATGACTGTGTCACCACCCCACTGTGTGCTATGACTGTGTCACCACCCCACTGTGAGCTATGACTGTGTCACCACCCCACTGTGAGCTATGACTGTGTCACCACCCCACTGTGAGCTATGACTGTGTCACCACCCCACTGTGTGCTATGACTGTGTCACCACCCCACTGTGTGCTATGACTGTGTCACCACCCCACTGTGTGCTATTACTGGGTCACCACCCCACTGTGTGCTATTACTGTGTCACCACCCCACTGTGTGCTATTACTGGGCCACCCCCCCACTGTGTGCTATTACTGGGCCACCACCCCACTGTGTCACCACCCCACTGTGTGCTATTACTGTGTCACCACCGCACTGTGTACTAAGACTGTGTCACCACCGCACTGTGTACTAAGACTGTGTCACCACCCTACTGTGAGCTATGACTGTGTCACCACCCCACTGTGAGCTATGACTGTGTCACCACCCCACTGTGAGCTATGACTGTGTCACCACCCCATTGTGTGCTATGACTGTATCACCACCCCATTGTGTCACCACCCCACTGTGTGCTATGACTGTGTCACCACCCCACTGTGTCACCACCCCACTGTGTGCTATGACTGTGTCACCACCCCACTGTGTGCTATGACTGTGTCACCACCCCACTGTGTGCTATGACTGTGTCACCACCCCACTGTGTCACCACCCCACTGTGTGCTATGACTGTGTCACCACCCCACTGTGTGCTATGACTGTGTCACCACCCTACTGTGTCACCACCCCACTGTGTGCTATGACTGTGTCACCACCACACTGTGTGCTATGACTGTGTCACCACCACACTGTGTGCTATGACTGTGTCACCACCCCACTGTGTCACCACCCCATTGTGTGCTATGACTGTGTCACCACCCCATTGTGTGCTATGACTGTGTCACCACCCCACTGTGTGCTATGACTGTGTCACCACCACACTGTGTGCTATGACTGTGTCACGACCCACTGTGTGCTATGACTGTGTCACCACCCCATTGTGTGCTATGACTGTGTCACCACCCCACTGTGTCACCACCCCATTGTGTGCTATGACTGTGTCACGACCCACTGTGTGCTATGACTGTGTCACCACCCCATTGTGTGCTATGACTGTGTCACCACCCCACTGTGTGCTATGACTGTGTCACGACCCACTGTGTGCTATGACTGTGTCACCACCCCATTGTGTCACCACCCCACTGTGTCACCACCCCACTGTGTGCTATTACTGTGTCACCACCCCACTGTGTGCTATGACTGTGTCACCACCCCACTGTGTGCTATGACTGTGTCACCACCCCACTGTGTCACCACCCCACTGTGTGCTATGACTGTGTCACCACCCCACTGTGTCACCACCCCACTGTGTGCTATGACTGTGTCACCACCCCACTGTGTGCTATGACTGTGTCACCACCCCACTGTGTGCTATGACTGTGTCACGACCCACTGTGTGCTATGACTGTGTCACCACCCCATTGTGTCACCACCCCACTGTGTCACCACCCCACTGTGTGCTATGACTGTGTCACCACCCCACTGTGTGCTATGACTGTGTCACCACCCTACTGTCACCACCCCACTGTGTGCTATGACTGTCACCGACTGACTGTCACTGTAAGACGTGAACAACTTTCATATACACTGGATGGTTTGAAAGATATTTTGTGTTATTGCAGTATGTAAACGATTCCTTGTGTCGTCCATGTGATGTGACTGATTCTGTCATGTCATCATGCGATGTGAATGATTCTGTCATGCTATGTGAATGATTCTGTCATGTCACCATGTGATGTGAATGATTCTGTCATGTCATCATGCGGTGTGAATGATTCTGTCATCATGCGATGTGAATGATTCTGTCATCATGTGATGTGAATGATTCTGTCATGTCATCATGCGATGTGAATGATTCTGTCATGTCATCATGCGGTGTGAATGATTCTGTCATGTCACCATGCGATGTGAATGATTCTGTCATGTCATCATGCGATGTGAATGATTCTGTCATGTCATCATGCGATGTGAATGATTCTGTCATGCCATCATGCGGTGTGAATGATTCTGTCATGTCACCATGCGGTGTGAATGATTCTGTCATGTCACCATGCGATGTGAATGATTCTGTCATGTCACCATGCGATGTGAATGATTCTGTCATCATGTGATGTGAATGATTCTGTCATGTCATCATGCGATGTGAATGATTCTGTCATCATGTGATGTGAACGATTCTGTCATGTCATCATGCGATGTGAATGATTCTGTCACGGTGACCGTGTGACGCGAAAGACTGTGTACACCGTGCGACTCGAAGCAGTGTGTGCTCATCACGTGGTGTGAATGAACGGTTCTCTCCCTGTCAACGCCTCACCGCCACTCCCCGACCTGTTGCACACAACTGCAGTGTTCCCTCCCATCACATCAGTTATCGGACTTTAAGGAGTTGCCGGCCTTTATTCCATGCCTTCCTGCCCAGCGCCGCGTTGTAAGGGGCCCTGAAGTGGCGCCACAGCTATGATGGCATCGTAAACCTGATGGCAAAGCAAGCGCTGGCGCGGAGAGGACATTCTCTCCACAGAAAATCAAGGAGAATACATGCAGCTGACAAGTCGTGTTCTGGAAGAATTCCCCCCCCCCCTTCATCTCTGATTCTGATCCATCATTCAGTCCCTGCATGATTCCTGAGAGAGAGGAAGAGAGCGGGAGAGAGCGGGAGAGAGAGAGAGAGAGAGAGAGAGAGAGAGAGAGAGAGAGAGGAAAAGAGAGGGAGAGACAGAGAGAGAGGGGTGTGGGGAGAGAAATGGATTGGGGGTATACCATCAAACAGCTGTTGGTCCGTGATGAAGAGAGCAGAGAAGGCCGTTGATGGCGAACGATGGGAACATCAAAACTGCTGGCGTATTCCAACACTCCGTCAAACAATTCACAATGAATCCATATGAAATTCACAACAATATATATAGCTCCAATAAACAGAATTCCTGAACAACCAGAACATCATCCAGTGAACAGTGTGTGTGTGTGTGTGTGTGTGTGTGTGTGTGTGTGTGTGTGTGTGTGTGTGTGCGTGTATGTGTGTGCGTGTGCGCGTGTGTGTGTGAAGAAAGAGAGAGAGAGAGGAGAGGGTTTTTTATTCAAGGAATAAGATTTTAGGAATGGCCTATTCTTCCAATCTGTCCTTGCAAATGACAGAGAAAGAGACATAAAGATAGATAGACAGACATATTGATAGATAGATAGATAGAGAACGAGCGAGAAAGAGAGGGTGGTAACACATCGGCAGACAGAGCGAGGCAGACAGACAGACAGACAGACAGACAGAGAGGGTGGTAACACATCGGTAGACAGAGCGAGGTATACAGACAGGACAGACACACATACAGACAGAGGGTGTGTGTGTGGGTAACACATCGGTAGACAGAGCGAGGTATACAGACAGACAGACAAACAGAGAGGGTGGTAACACATCGGTAGACAGAGCGAGGTATACAGACAGACAGACAGACAGAGAGGGGGGTAACACATCGGTAGACAGAGCGAGGCAGACAGACAGAGAAGCAGACAGACAGACAGACAGACAGAGAGGGGCGTAACACATCGGTAGTTAGAGCGACAGACAGACAGAAAGATGGACAAGATATAGACAGCTAACAGCTAAGACACGGTAAAACGTGTCATTGTCGCGTGAAACAAAGACACT
>NC_134899.1:1532137-1537137 GCF_041734735.1 Babylonia areolata
CCCCCCCTCCCCCGTGTACCCCACCTCCCACTCACGCTTACATGTGCTTTCACTTTCGGGGGTCTGATTTCTTTCAAATCTAATTTCTGACAACACATGGATGATTTGCATAAGTAAACAGAAGTGACGCGGAAAAAAGACACCGTAAACTGGACTTAAGAAATACATTAACATATGAATGAACAAAAAAAGAAAAGAAAAAAAGGAAGACACTGAATCTCTGTACATGTCAGACACTGAATCTCTTTACCTGTGTACATGTGACACACCGAATCTCTGTACATGTGTACATGTCAGACACTGAATCTCTGTACATGTCAGACACTGAATCTCTGTACCTGTGTACATGTCAGACACTGAATCTCTGTACATGTCAGACACTGAATCTCTGTACCTGTGTACATGTCAGACACTGAATCTCTGTACCTGTGTACATGTCAGACACTGAATCTCTTTACCTGTGTACATGTCAGACACTGAATCTCTTTACCTGTGTACATGTCAGACACTGAATCTCTGTACATGTCAGACACTGAATCTCTGTACCTGTGTACATGTCAGACACTGAATCTCTTTACCTGTGTACATGTCAGACACTGAATCTCTTTACCTGTGTACATGTCAGACACCGAATCTCTGTACATGTCAGACACTGAATCTCTGTACCTGTGTACATGTCAGACATTGAATCTCTTTACCTGTGTACATGTCAGACACTGAATCTCTGTACATGTCAGACACTGAATTTCTGCATCTGCGAATGCACAATATAATATTACTTAAGCAGTAGTCATGACATGCAATATATATGTATACTTCTTAAGATTTATAGTTTATACTTGGAGCATCGTTATTTTCCAAACTAAGTTATTATATATTGTTTCCAAGTAGAGGTAAGTATGGTAAACATTTTCTCCTTAAAACAGAATCTTTCACTTGCGATCACAGAATTGCATTCTTCAATTTCCTATCTCGAGACAATGTAGTTTTCAGAGTGGATATCTGGAGCGCACTTATCTGATTTACATTCATAGCACCTTCCCAAGGACGATAAGCAAATCCCAAATTGAGGCAATAGTTACATCAGCATGGAAGCCAAAAATCATTATATGTTAATTAAATTTCACGTTTGCAAAAAGTGAACATTGTGTTTTTAATAGTTGCTCAGAGCTTGGGCTGACCAAAAACGTTCAGAATACTCCCAACGCCAGAAAATATGCTTAATACTATCCTTAACTTCAAAACAAAAGTCATAGTTATTATCATCTACTGTTCCCATTTCTTTGAAGACAGTTTCAGGAGTCTAGTGCACAGGTAATTCTCCCCCCACCCCAACACACCTCTCCTCATTTGCTCCACGTTTCTCCTTTTCTTATCACACAAAATTGCAAATAGACAGACATAACTAGACAGACAGTAAACAGAGAGACAGACAGACAGATAGCTGGATAACTCAGTAGCTGTATGGCTAGCCTGGTTCAATGTCTGAAAGGAAGTGATAAAAAATGGACAGATTCACATTAGCTAGATAGATCGATACATGGCCAGATAAACACGATACGCTGAAGCGGCGGGAAGAAGCGAAAACAGGTTGACATCAGCCTGGCTGCAGCTGGTGTCACGGCTTAAAGGGAGGAACACTTCTGACGCTGTATGGGCAAGGTGAAAGGAGAATGTATACCCTCAATAAACTTGTTATCATTCACAACACTCATTCAAGATGAGAGAGAGAGAGAGAGAGAGAGAGAGAGAGAGGGTGGTGGTGGTGGTGGTGGTAAATCATATATCAATATTATTCACGCATACATAAAGAAAGAGAGAGAGAGACACACACACACACACAAACACACACAAATGGAGGGGGAGATACAGACAGAGAAGCATCTTGTGAAATACACTGTCATGTGAAACTGTACACAGATGTTATAATAAAGGAAACAGAATGTACAATTCAATGTTACACGTTATAATCTCTCTCTCATAAACACACACACACACACACACACACACACACACCACACACACAAACCGCACACACACTTTAATTAAACAAAATCGAAGCAACCAAAGCGATAAGAATAAAAATAATAAAACTCTCTCTCTCTCTCTCTCTCCGGTCTCTCTCTCATGTGTGTAAATTCACTACACACGCGCATAAAATAATAACAGCGTGTTCAAAATATCTAATACATGTATAAAACCAAAACAAAGATAAAAGAAAACAAGGAACCAAATCAGCAAAGAGGGAGAAATAAAAGTGAACACCACAATGCGAAGAAAACAGCATGAACCCCAACATCCAACAGCACACCAACGAAAAGCACATCAAACAGATCACAACACACTTAAACAGTGTGCGGGCAAGCCGTAGTATGTCACACACACACATTAGCATTCACTTCCACGTCGGGGTTAAAGAAATGTGATCCATATTCTCTGCAGCACAGCAGTTTTGATTTCGTTAAAAGTTGGACTGGGTTGACAACTGAAAACAGCAGTGATGACCAACAGAGTGAAAGACATACAGACTGTGATGAGGAAGGGAGGGAGGGGGGAGGGAGAGAGGGGGAAGGAGGGAGGGAGGGGGAAGGAAGGAGGGAGGGAGAGGGCAGGGGGAGGGAGGGGGCAGACACAAAAGGAGGAGAACCAAGGAAACCACAGGAAATATCATTTTACCAGGATGCTGAGATAAGCAAAACAAGAAGGACCGTCTTACAAAATTAAGAAACACAAAGAGCATGAAAACATATAAGGTAGAAGGAGAAAAGAAGAAGAAGAAGAAGAAAGAGACCCAGAGAGAGAGGGAAAGAAAGAGACAGAGAGAGAGAGACAGACAGACAGACAGACAGACGGAGACAGAGAGATGGAGAAGAGAGAGAGATGAGAGAGAGAGACAGAAAGAGGGAGGAGAGAGAGAGGGAGAGTGAGAGAGAGGGAGAGTGAGAGAGCGGGAGAGGAGAGAGACGGACAGAGAGAGAGAGAGAGAGAGAGACGGACAGAGAGAGAGACAGAGAGGAAGGACGTTGGTCAAAAGCACAAACTGCACTTATTTCGTTCCGTGCACAAATACAATCACCACATTTATTATTGCTGACATGCAAGGTATACACTATACATCATGTAGGATTTACACCAGTTTTTCATACTGCTCATATATGGAAAGATTATGCACGTGTATTCTTTTTCATTTACAGAAGCAGGCTATTATGAGTATTTTGTAATACACGGATATATAGTATGGATGCACGCAAGCACAGAGAGGGTATAATCGTATGTTCTTAAAACATTTTAAAGCAGTTTATTGAAATACGATACTATACACACAAGTAAAATACAAGGTTTAATTGTATTTTATAAATAGCTAAAAGCAATCTATTCAATCATGGTTTTAAATGAAAGCAAAACCCAACACAGTGTGATAAAATGAACTGAAAATGATTAGTGTCGACAGCAAACATTATACCGATTTCTTTTCCACTACACATTAATTCGTCTTCTGTCTCCCCTTCTCTTGTCACAGATTACTAACAACACTTTCTCTTGTATGAAATAATAGTAAATAATCTAAAAGCATAAAAACATACACACACACACACACACACACACACACACACACACACACATACACACAAACACACACACACCACACGTATTTTCACAAAGTGCACGTAGCACGTAAACAGGTCAGTAACATTCCACAAACAAAACGCCTTTCCAAGATGTTTACGGGGATCATCATTGCCGGGAAAGCAGTAAAACTAGATCAACACTGATCACACCCATCAATGACACAGCCCGGACATCAGTGACAGGAAAGATCAACATTGATCACACCCATCAATGACAGCAAAGATCAACACTGATCACACCCATCAATGACACAGCCCGGACATCAGTGACAGGAAAGATCAACACTGATCACACCCATCAATGACACAGCCCGGACATCAGTGACAGGAAAGATCAACATTGATCACACCCATCAATGACAGCAAAGATCAACATTGATCACACCCATCAATGACACAGCCCGGACATCAGTGACAGGAAAGATCAACATTGATCACACCCATCAATGACACAGCCCGGACATCAGTGACAGGAAAGATCAACATTGATCACACCCATCAATGACACAGCCCGGACATCAGTGACAGGAAAGATCAACACTGATCACACCCATCAATGACAGCAAAGATCAACATTGATCACACCCATCAATGACACAGCCTGGACATCAGTGACAGGAAAGATCAACATTGATCACACCCATCAATGACACAGCCTGGACATCAGTGACAGGAAAGATCAACATTGATCACACCCATCAATGACACAGCCTGGACATCAGTGACAGGAAAGATCAACATTGATCACACCCATCAATGACACAGCCTGGACATCAGTGACAGGAAAGATCAACATTGATCACACCCATCAATGACACAGCCCGGACATCAGTGACAGGAAAGATCAACATTGATCACACCCATCAGTGACACAGCCCGGACATCAGTGACAGGAAAGATCAACACTGATCACACCCATCAATGACACAGCCCGGACATCAGTGACAGGAAAGATCAACATTGATCACACCCATCAATGACACAGCCCGGACATCAGTGACAGGAAAGATCAACACTGATCACACCCATCAATGACAGCAAAGATCAACATTGATCACACCCATCAATGACACAGCCTGGACATCAGTGACAGGAAAGATCAACATTGATCACACCCATCAATGACACAGCCTGGACATCAGTGACAGGAAAGATCAACATTGATCACACCCATCAATGACACAGCCTGGACATCAGTGACAGGAAAGATCAACATTGATCACACCCATCAATGACACAGCCTGGACATCAGTGACAGGAAAGATCAACATTGATCACACCCATCAATGACACAGCCTGGACATCAGTGACAGGAAAGATCAACATTGATCACACCCATCAACGACACAGCCCGGACATCAGTGACAGGAA
>NC_134899.1:1542137-1554637 GCF_041734735.1 Babylonia areolata
CTGCCCAGTCCAGGCCTGGCACATGGACCTACCAATGAAAACCTGTCTGGGAAATCGTGTGCGTCCCTGTGACGTACAGTGCTGATGACTGGGTCCTTTGTCTGTGTGTAAAGGACGCGCTATACAGCGTTACAGGAAACAGTGTGTTTCACAGTTTGTGTGTAAAGGACGTGCTACACAGCGTTATAGGAAACAGTGTGTGTCACAGTTTGTGTGTAAAGGACGTGCTACACAGCGTTACAGGAAACAGTGTGTTTCACAGTTTGTGTGTAAAGGACGTGCTATACAGCGTTACCGGAAACAGTGTGTGTCACAGTTTGTGTGTAAAGGACGTGCTATACAGCGTTACAGGAAACAGTGTGTGTCACAGTTTGTGTGTAAAGGACGTGCTATACAGCGTTACAGGAAACAGTGTGTGTCACAGTTTGTGTGTAAAGGACGCGCTATACAGCGTTACAGGAAACAGTGTGTGTCACAGTTTGTGTGTAAAGGACGCGCTATACAGCGTTACAGGAAACAGTGTGTGTCACAGTTTGTGTGTAAAGGACGTGCTATACAGCGTTACAGGAAACAGTGTGTGTCACAGTTTGTGTGTAAAGGACGCGCTATACAGCGTTACAGGAAACAGTGTGTGTCACAGTTTGTGTGTAAAGGACGTGCTATACAGCGTTACAGGAAACAGTGTGTGTCACAGTTTGTGTGTAAAGGACGCGCTATACAGCGTTACAGGAAACAGTGTGTCACAGTTTGTGTGTAAAGGACGCGCTATACAGCGTTACAGGAAACAGTGTGTGTCACAGTTTGTGTGTAAAGGACGCGCTATACAGCGTTACAGGAAACAGTGTGTTTCACAGTTTGTGTGTAAAGGACGTGCTACACAGCGTTACAGGAAACAGTGTGTGTCACAGTTTGTGTGTAAAGGACGCGCTATACAGCGTTACAGGAAACAGTGTGTGTCACAGTTTGTGCAGACATCCTGACAATACACCACTGCCCCAATGGGAAATGGAAACATTGAAAGTATACATGAAGGGTTTTAGAATTATCATTTTTAGAATCATTAGAACGTTGCATCATCATTATCATTTTTTGAATTATCATCACTGGCTACAATGAATCATTTAGTACAGGCAAGCAAGACTTTCCCTAAACTGAACCAGGTGCACACACCAGTGTGATAGAGCTTTGAAGAAAACGTTCAATGTCTGTTCATCATCTTCATTTCTGTGAATCCAGAATAAAACTTGCTTTTATGGAAATAATGGACATTGAAGCGGTACAACTCAGTGACACATTTTAAAGAGAATGAGCAACATTTTTTTAAAAGTCAAAATACTGAAACATCTGCAAACACTGTGAAAATGTCTAAGAGTTAAAAAGTGCTCAGCCATTCTGAGGGTTAAACAGTGATCCTCTGTGGATTCCAACGCACGTGTCTTTAACGTATAACTATATCATGGTGGCAACATTGTGGTCTTTTGGGTAACACTGCTACTGTTTGGTTTGTTTTGGTTTTCCTTTTGCTGTATGAAAAACAACAGAAAAAACACAGGTAAAACCGTTCACCAGTTAGGATTCCAGTTCTACATGATACGTTATGTCTTGCTAAGTTTATATCCATCGCCTGCATCACATTGGATTACTATCCATTTTGTCAACTGAAAGAACAAGATAAAAAAAAATCTTTATCTACGGCGAGTTCGGTTAGGACAGGAGGCATTTCTGCGTTCGGGCAAGTCCAAATACGCTACACCACATCTGCCAGCAGATGCCGGACCAGCAGCGCAACCCAACGCGCTCAGTCAGGCCTTAGGGGATTTACGCTCAGACAGGCCTTAGGGAATTAAACTCAGTCAGGCCTGGAGGGGATTTACGCTCAGACAGGCCTTAGGGGATTTACGCTCAGACAGGCCTTAGAGAATTAAACTCAGTCAGGCCTTAGGGGATTTACGCTCAGTCAGGCCTGGAGGGAATTGAGGGGATTTACGGTCAGTCAGGTCTGGATGGGATTTACGGTCAGTCAGGCCTGGAGGGAATTGAGGGGATTTACCGTCAGTCAGGTCTGCATGGGATTTACGCTCAGTCAGGCCTGGAGGGAATTGAGGGGATTTACGGTCAGTCAGGTCTGGATGGGATTTACGGTCAGTCAGGCCTGGAGGGAATTGAGGGGATTTACGCTGAGGGGATTTACGTTCAGTCAGGCCTGGAGGGGATTGAGGGGATTTACGGTCAGTCAGGTCTGGATGGGATTTACGGTCAGTCAGGCCTGGAGGGAATTGAGGGGATTTACGGTCAGTCAGGTCTGGATGGGATTTACGGTCAGTCAGGTCTGGATGGGATTTACGGTCAGTCAGGCCTTAGGGGATTTATGGTCAGTCAGGCCTGGAGGGAATTGAGGGGATTTACGGTCAGTCATGTCTGGATGGGATTTACGCTCAGTCAGGCCTGGAGGGAATTGAGGGGATTTACGGTCAGTCAGGTCTGGATGGGATTTACGGTCAGTCAGGCCTGGAGGGAATTGAGGGGATTTACGCTGAGGGGATTTACGTTCAGTCAGGCCTGGAGGGAATTGAGGGGATTTACGCTGAGGGGATTTACGTTCAGTCAGGCCTGGAGGGAATTGAGGGGATTTACGCTGAGGGGATTTACGTTCAGTCAGGCCTGGAGGGGATTTACGCTGTCAGGTCTGGAGGGGATTTACGGTCAGTCAGGCCTGGAGGGGATTGAGGGGATTTACGGTCAGTCAGGCCTGGAGGGAATTGAGGGGATTTACGGTCAGTCAGGCCTGGAGGGGATTTACGGTCAGGGTCAGGCCTGGAGGGAATTGAGGGGATTTACGGTCAGTCAGGCCTGGAAGGGATTTACGGTCAGTCAGGCCTGGAGGGAATTGAGGGGATTTATGGTCAGTCAGGCCTGGAGGGGATTTACCGTCAGGGTCAGGCCTGGAGGGAATTGAGGGGATTTACGGTCAGTCAGGCCTGGAAGGGATTTACGGTCAGTCAGTCCTGGAGGGAATTGAGGGGATTTACGGTCAGTCAGGCCTGGAAGGCATTTACGGTCAGTCAGTCCTGGAGGGAATTGAGGGGATTTACGGTCAGTCAGGTCTGGATGGGATTTACGGTCAGTCAGGCCTGGAGGGAATTGAGGGGATTTACGGTCAGTCAGGTCTGGATGGGATTTACGGTCAGTCAGGCCTGGAGGGAATTGAGGGGATTTACGCTGAGGGGATTTACGTTCAGTCAGGCCTGGAGGGAATTGAGGGGATTTATGGTCAGTCAGGCCTGGAGGGGATTTACGGTCAGTCAGGCCTGGAGGGAATTGAGGGGATTTACGGTCAGTCAGGTCTGGAGGGGATTTACGCTGAGGGGATTTACGGTCAGTCAGGCCTGGAGGGAATTGCGGGGATTTACGGTCAGTCAGGCCTGGAAGGGATTTACGGTCAGTCAGGCCTGGAGGGAATTGAGGGGATTTACGGTCAGTCAGGCCTGGAAGGGATTTACGGTCAGTCAGTCCTGGAGGGAATTGAGGGGATTTACGGTCAGTCAGGCCTGGAAGGCATTTACGGTCAGTCAGTCCTGGAGGGAATTGAGGGGATTTACGGTCAGTCAGGTCTGGATGGGATTTACGGTCAGTCAGGCCTGGAGGGAATTGAGGGGATTTACGGTCAGTCAGGTCTGGATGGGATTTACGGTCAGTCAGGCCTGGAGGGAATTGAGGGGATTTACGCTGAGGGGATTTACGTTCAGTCAGGCCTGGAGGGAATTGAGGGGATTTATGGTCAGTCAGGCCTGGAGGGGATTTACGGTCAGTCAGGCCTGGAGGGAATTGAGGGGATTTACGGTCAGTCAGGTCTGGAGGGGATTTACGCTGAGGGGATTTACGGTCAGTCAGGCCTGGAGGGAATTGCGGGGATTTACGGTCAGTCAGGCCTGGAAGGGATTTACGGTCAGTCAGGCCTGGAGGGAATTGAGGGGATTTACGGTCAGTCAGGCCTGGAAGGGATTTACGGTCAGTCAGGCCTGGAGGGAATTGAGGGGATTTACGGTCAGTCAGGTCTGGATGGGATTTACGGTCAGTCAGGCCTGGAGGGAATTGAGGGGATTTACGGTCAGTCAGGTCTGGATGGGATTTACGGTCAGTCAGGCCTGGAGGGAATTGAGGGGATTTACGCTGAGGGGATTTACGTTCAGTCAGGCCTGGAGGGAATTGAGGGGATTTATGGTCAGTCAGGCCTGGAGGGGATTTACGGTCAGTCAGGCCTGGAGGGAATTGAGGGGATTTACGGTCAGTCAGGTCTGGAGGGGATTTACGCTGAGGGGATTTACGGTCAGTCAGGCCTGGAGGGAATTGAGGGGATTTATGGTCAGTCAGGCCTGGAGGGAATTGAGGGGATTTACGCTCAGTCAGGCCTGGAGGGCATTTACGCTGAGGGGATTTACGGTCAGTCAGGCCTGGAGGAAATTGAGGGGATTTACGGTCAGTCAGGCCTGGAAGGTATTTACGGTCAGTCAGGCCTGGAGGGAATTAAGGGGATTTACGGTCAGTCAGGTCTGGATGGGATTTACGGTCAGTCAGGCCTGGAGGGAATTGAGGGGATTTACGGTCAGTCAGGTCTGGATGGGATTTACGGTCAGTCAGGTCTGGATGGGATTTACGGTCAGTCAGGCCTGGAGGGAATTGAGGGGATTTACGGTCAGTCAGGTCTGGATGGGATTTACGGTCAGTCAGGCCTGGAGGGAATTGAGGGGATTTACGGTCAGTCAGGTCTGGATGGGATTTACGGTCAGTGAGGCCTGGAGGGAATTGAGGGGATTTACGCTGAGGGGATTTACGGTCAGTCAGGCCTGGAGGGAATTGAGGGGATTTATGGTCAGTCAGGCCTGGAGGGGATTTACGCTGAGGGGATTTACGGTCAGTCAGGCCTGGAGGGAATTGAGGGGATTTACGGTCAGTCAGGTCTGGATGGGATTTACGGTCAGTCAGGCCTGGAGGGAATTGAGGGGATTTACGGTCAGTCAGGTCTGGATGGGATTTACGGTCAGTCAGGCGTGGAGGGAATTGAGGGGATTTACGGTCAGTCAGGTCTGGATGGGATTTACGGTCAGTCAGGCCTGGAGGGGATTGAGGGGATTTACGGTCAGTCAGGCCTGGAAGGGATTTACGGTCAGTCAGGTCTGGATGGGATTTACGGTCAGTCAGGCCTGGAGGGAATTGAGGGGATTTACGGTCAGTCAGGCCTGGATGGGATTTACGGCCAGTCAGGCCTGGGGGGAATTGAGGGGATTTACGGTCAGTCAGGTCTGGATGGGATTTACGGTCAGTCAGGCCTGGAGGGAATTGAGGGGATTTACGGTCAGTCAGGCCTGGAGGGAATTGAGGGGATTTATGGTCAGTCAGGCCTGGAGGGGATTTACGGTCAGGGTCAGGCCTGGAGGGAATTGAGGGGATTTACGGTCAGTCAGGCCTGGAGGGAATTGAGGGGATTTATGGTCAGTCAGGCCTGGAGGGGATTTACGGTCAGGGTCAGGCCTGGAGGGAATTGAGGGGATTTACGCTCAGTCAGGCCTGGAAGGGATTTACGGTCAAGACAGTGGATTCCTACAAGACTAATGATGACTCAGATATATTCCAAGTTCTGAAAATTACACGAATCAGCAGCCTTCAATCGAAACACAAGTTTAAAAATTGAAACATTTTTGTTATGACGCAGAGTGTTGAAAATCAGTTTATGAGAAAAAACTAAATGCAAAACAATACTGATGGTTTGTTACAGGCAGTGTATACATATATTCAGTGAAATCTGTTTTGAGAAAGAGCGCACTGCAAAAATACATCAAATTAATAAAACAACAACGACAAAACTGTATTGTTCCACACTGTTCATGCAATTAATTTGACAGCGCAAACAGTTATTGATAGTGTGCTGAGCCACTGACAGGACCGCAGCAAGCATGTGCACATGCAGAGGAGACGACCAATAACATTTTCATCTTCAATTCTACACTCGTTTTAGTCACTGCATCGAACGCATCACACACACACACACACACACACACACACACACACCAGCGCACGCATGCATATCATATATGCACACACACACACACACACACACACACACACACACACACAGAGAGAGAGAGAGAGAGAGAGAGAGAGAGAGAGAGAGAGAGAAGCTACAAGGGAACCACTGGCACAACATTGCCTCACAAAGCAGACTCAAACCAACAACAGCAACACCATCACTGAATACCCACACCACCACCACACAGACAGACCACTTGATCATATATAAAACATCTTTTTCACAGCAACACCACCACACAGACAGACCACTTGATCATATATAAAACATCTTTTTCACAGCAACACCACCACACAGACAGACCACTTGATCATACATAAAACATCTTTTTCACAGCAACACCACCACACAGACACACCACTTGATCATATATAAAACATCTTTTTCACAGCAACACCACCACACAGACAGACCACTTGATCATATATAAAACATCTTTTTCACAGCAACACCACCACACAGACAGACCACTTGATCATATATAAAACATCTTTTTCACAGCAACACCACCACACAGATAGACCACTTGATCATATGTAAAACATCTTTTTCACAGCAACACCACCACACAGACACACCACTTGATCATATATAAAACATCTTTTTCACAGCAACACCACCACACAGACAGACCACTTGATCATATATAAAACATCTTTTTCACAGCAACACCACCACACAGACACACCACTTGATCATATATAAAACATCTTTTTCACAGCAACACCACCACACAGACAGACCACTTGATCATATATAAAACATCTTTTTCACAGCAACACCACCACACAGACACACCACTTGATCATACATAAAACATCTTTTTCACAGCAACACCACCACACAGACACACCACTTGATCATATATAAAACATCTTTTTCACAGCAACACCACCACACAGACAGACCACTTGATCATATGTAAAACATCTTTTTCACAGCAACACCACCACACAGACACACCACTTGATCATATATAAAACATCTTTTTCACAGCAACACCACCACACAGACAGACCACTTGATCATATATAAAACATCTTTTTCACAGCAACACCACCACACAGACACACCACTTGATCATATATAAAACATCTTTTTCACAGCAACACCACCAGTAATAAGATAACAATAACAATACTGAATACAAGCAAGCAATTGAAAAAAAAAACAACAACAATAGCAACCACAAAAAGAACAACAAAAATAAAATTGACAGAAGCTTCCTCCAGAATGGTAAAAAGCCGTACATACGCACACACACACACACACAAATACACACACACTGATCATCAACACCCATCCCCACAAAATCCACCTCTCTGGCGTGCAAACTCATACACTGACACTTATCTTTCTTCTTCATCCCCCTCCCCAACAATTACTTTCCATACACTTACAAAACACACACACATCCATGCTTACCAACGCAACCACCCCTCACCGTGTCCCTCACCCCCCCCCCTCACCGTGTCCCTCACCCCCCTCACCGTGTCCCTCACCCCCCCCCTTACCGTGTCCCTCACCCACACACACCCTCACCGTGTCCCTCACCCCCCCCTTACCGTGTCCCTCACCCACACACCCCCTCACCGTGTCCCTCACCCACACACACCCTCACCGTGTCCCTCACCCCCTCCTCACCGTGTCCCTCACCCACACACCCCCTCACCGTGTCCCTCACCCACACCCCCCCTCACCGTGTCCCTCACCCACACCCCCCTCACCGTGTCCCTCACCCACACACCCCCTCACCGTGTCCCTCAACCCCCCCTCACCGTGTCCCTCACCCACACCCCCCTCACCGTGTCCCTCACCCACACACCCCCTCACCGTGTCCCTCACACACCCACACCCTCCCCCCCCTCACCGTGTTGTTGGATCCAGTGTCCTGATCATAGGCAGTGGGCAGGGGGTAGGACAGACCCAGAGGGGCGTTCTCCGGCACCGTCACCTCGAAGACGGGCTGGGAGAAGGCGGGCGGGTTGTCGTTGATGTCCGCCACCTCCACCACCACTCGGATGATGTGGAAGAAGGGACCCAGCTCGGACTGCGCCACGGCGCTGACCTGAAACAAAGAGGTCCCACTTGGGAATGGCCGTCATCACCTGGCCGGCACGGCACGAACAGGGAGATCCATACTGGACTGCATCAACACGTGTTGTGTGTGTGTGTGTGTGTGTGTGTGTGTGTGTGTGCGTGCGTGCGTGTGTGTGTGTGTGTGTGTGTGTGCTTGTGCACGTGTACGTGCGTGCGTGCGTGTGTGCGCGCTAGGTAGTGCAAACATGTTTAATACCACATTACAATAACAAACACATACACAAACACACTTAACCTTTGACAAGAAGAAAGAAAAAAGAAAGGCGAATATATTCATCCCTGTATATCACATCCCTCCCCCATTTCCCTTATCCTCTGCCTTCTCACATCTCTCTGTGCATATGTAATATAATATAATATAATATAATATCAGGGTTTAGGTTTCGTGTCGGTCAAGTGACAGAAATGACTCATTGATGTGACAGTTACTGACGTCTACAACAGTTTGAAATGACCCATCGATGTGACAGTTACTGACGTCTACAACAGTTTGAAATGACTCATCGATGTGACAGTTACTGACGTCTACAACAGTTTGAAATGACCCATCGATGTGACAGTTACTGACGTCTACAACAGTTTGAAATGACCCATCGATGTGGCAGTTACTGACGTCTACAACAGTTTGAAATGACCCATCGATGTGGCAGTTACTGACGTCTACAACAGTTTGAAATGACCCATCGATGTGACAGCCAGTTGGTGGTTTGACTCATTGGTGTTTCGTAAAATCGGTCATGCTAATTTAAAGTTCTGCAAGAGTGTGGCACATTCGAGTAAAACTGAGATCCGATTAAGATTCGCACAAGCGCAATTTTACGTGACGAACGTTTTCATGTATCCATCCACGTACAGGTACCGACATATATAACATTATCCTTCAGGTGCATTTGAACTCTTCCTGTGTGTGCACAAGAACGGAATAAACCAAGTCCACACATTGTGCTGACATGGTACTTTACGAACTGTTGTCGACACATTGTGCTGACATGGTACTTTACGAACTGTTGTCCACACATTGTGCTGACATGGTACTTTACGAACTGTTGTCCACACATTGTGCTGACATGGTACTTTACGAACTGTTGTCCACACATTGTGCTGACATGCCACTTTACGAACTGTTGTCCACACATTGTGCTGACATGGTACTTTACGAACTGTTGTCCACACATTGTGCTGACATGGTACTTTACGAACTGCTGTCCACACATTGTGCTGACATGGTACTTTACGAACTGCTGTCCACACATTGTGCTGACATGCCACTTTACGAACTGTTGTCCACACATTGTGCTGACATGGTACTTTACGAACTGCTGTCCACACATTGTGCTGACATGGTACTTTACGAACTGTTGTCCACACATTGTGCTGACATGGTACTTTACGAACTGCTGTCCACACATTGTGCTGACATGGTACTTTACGAACTGCTGTCCACACATTGTGCTGATATGGTACTTTACGAACTGTTGTCCACACATTGTGCTGACATGGTACTTTACGAACTGTTGTCCACACATTGTGCTGACATGGTACCTCAGGAACTGTTGTCCACACATTGTGCTGACATGGTACTTTACGAACTGCTGTCCACACATTGTGCTGACATAGTACTTTACGAACTGTTGTCCACACATTGTGGTGACATGGTACTTTACGAACTGTTGTCCACACATTGTGCTGACATGGTACTTTACGAACTGTTGTCCACACATTGTGCTGACATGGTACTTTACGAACTGTTGTCCACACATTGTGCTGACATGGTACTTTACGAACTGTTGTCCACACATTGTGCTGACATGGTACTTTACGAACTGTTGTCCACACATTGTGCTGACATGGTACTTTACGAACTGTTGTCCACACATTGTGCTGACATGGTACTTTACGAACTGTTGTCCACACATTGTGCTGACATAATCACTGACTACTGTAAGCCGTGAATCATAACATACCATACCATATCACATAACACAATCAGTGACTACTGTAAGCCGTGAATCATAACATACCATACCATATCACATAACATAATCACTGACTACAGTAAGCCGTGAATCATAACATACCATACCATATCACGTAACACAATCAGTGACTACTGTAAGCCGTGAATCGTAACATACCATACCATATCACCTAACATAATCACTGACTACAGTAAGCCGTGAATCATAACATACCATACCATATCACCTAACATAATCACTGACTACAGTAAGCCGTGAATCGTAACATACCATACCATATCACCTAACATAATCACTGACTACAGTAAGCCGTGAATCATAACATACCATACCATATCACCTAACATAATCACTGCCTACAGTAAGCCGTGAATCATAACATACCATACCATATCACATAACACAATCAGTGACTACTGTAAGCCGTGAATCATAACATACCATACCATATCACCTAACATAATCACTGACTACAGTAAGCCGTGAATCGTAACATACCATACCATATCACCTAACATAATCACTGACTACAGTAAGCCGTGAATCGTAACATACCATACCATATCACCTAACATAATCACTGACTACAGTAAGCCGTGAATCGTAACATACCATACCATATCACATAACATAATCACTGACTACAGTAAGCCGTGAATCGTAACATACCATACCATATCACCTAACATAATCACTGACTACAGTAAGCCGTGAATCATAACATACCATACCATATCACATAACATAATCAGTGACTACTGTAAGCCGTGAATCGTAACATACCATACCATATCACATAACATAATCAGTGACTACTGTAAGCCGTGAATCGTAACATACCATACCATATCACATAACATAATCAGTGACTACTGTAAGCCGTGAATCATAACATGCCATACCATATCACATAACATAATCAGTGACTACAGTAAGCCGTGAATCATAACATACCATACCATATCACATAACATAATCAGTGACTACAGTAAGCCGTGAATCGTAACATACCATACCATATCACATAACATAATCACTGACTACAGTAAGCCGTGAATCGTAACATACCATACCATATCACATAACATAATCACTGACTACAGTAAGCCGTGAATCGTAACATACCATACCATATCACCTAACATAATCACTGACTACAGTAAGCCGTGAATCATAACATACCATACCATATCACCTAACATAATCACTGACTACAGTAAGCCGTGAATCGTAACATACCATACCATATCACCTAACATAATCACTGACTACAGTAAGCCGTGAATCATAACATACCATACCATATCACCTAACATAATCACTGACTACAGTAAGCCGTGAATCGTAACATACCATACCATATCACATAACACAATCAGTGACTACTGTAAGCCGTGAATCGTAACATACCATACCATATCACATAACATAATCAGTGACTACTGTAAGCCGTGAATCGTAACATACCATACCATATCACCTAACATAATCACTGACTACAGTAAGCCGTGAATCATAACATACCATACCATATCACCTAACATAATCACTGACTACAGTAAGCCGTGAATCATAACATACCATACCATATCACCTAACATAATCAGTGACTACAGTAAGCCGTGAATCATAACATACCATACCATATCACATAACATAATCAGTGACTACTGTAAGCCGTGAATCATAACATACCATACCATATCACATAACATAATCAGTGACTACTGTAAGCCGTGAATCGTAACATACCATACCATATCACATAACATAATCAGTGACTACTGTAAGCCGTGAATCATAACATACCATACCATATCACCTAACATAATCAGTGACTACTGTAAGCCGTGAATCATAACATACCATACCATATCACATAACATAATCAGTGACTACAGTAAGCCGTGAATCGTAACATACCATACCATATCACATAACATAATCAGTGACTACAGTAAGCCGTGAATCGTAACATACCATACCATATCACATAACACAATCAGTGACTACAGTAAGCCGTGAATCGTAACATACCATACCATATCACATAACATAATCACTGACTACAGTAAGCCGTGAATCGTAACATACCATACCATATCACATAACATAATCACTGACTACAGTAAGCCGTGAATCGTAACATACCATACCATATCACCTAACATAATCACTGACTACAGTAAGCCGTGAATCGTAACATACCATACCATATCACATAACATAATCAGTGACTACTGTAGGCCGTGAATCGTAACATACCATACCATATCACATAACATAATCACTGACTACAGTAAGCCGTGAATCATAACATACCATACCATATCACC
>NC_134899.1:1557137-1592137 GCF_041734735.1 Babylonia areolata
AAACCCCCAAACAAAAAAACAACACACAAAACCCAAACAAACAACAACACACAAAACCCCCAAACAAACAACAACACACAAACCCCCAAACAAACAACACACAAAACCCCCAAACAAACAACAACACACAAAACCCCCAAACAAACAACAACACACAAAACCCCACAAACAACAACACACAAAACCCACAAACATACAACAGCACACAAAACCCCCAAACAAACAACAACACACAAAACCCCCAAACAAACAAAACACACAAAACCCCCAAACAAACAACAACACACAAAACCCCAAACATACAACAACACACAAAACCCCCAAACATACAACAACACACAAAACCCCCAAACATACAACAACACACAAAACCCCCAAACATACAACAACACATAAAACCCCCAAACATACAACAACACACAAAACCCCCAAACATACAACAACACACAAAACCCCCAAACATACAACAACACACAAAACCCCCAAACAAACAACACACAAAAACCCAAAGAACCCAGCAGCGACCTGAGCCTGGCGTGAAGCAATGTGCGTTCTCAACAAGTACATACATTAACAAGAGAGGCAAGGCCTTCAAGACTCACTTGTGATACACTTTAAAAAAAAAAATCTAATCGTTAAAATGTGTTCTGTATTTGTTATTATAAAGCTTCGCGTTTAAAAAAAGAAAAAAAGAAAAGAAAAAAAAGTCCTAACCAGATTCGAACCCCGCGTGTTCGGGTGAGGAAAAACTGCCTTATCCATTACACTATCGTGGCTCCTTAACTGACGTTCTAAAAGTTAACATTTGAACATACTTTTTTTTAAAGGGCGATAAATCAATTGCGGTATTCTCACTGTTTAAATCATATTATTCTGGTGTATCTTGGTCATTCAAAAAATCTTTAAGGGAATTAAAAAAAAAAAAAAAAAAAAAAATTTAATGGCTCTCACCGCAGTCACACTGCACAATCACACTGCAACATTTAGCCGTTTTCTCTAGATCTAGATAGATGTACAAGTTTAGTTACACCCACCGGGAATGTAGTACGACACGGTCGGTTCAATTTCTCTTTTATGTTCATTCTAGTTTTATGGTTTTATAGTTGATACGAAAATTTAGTATTTTGTTAAACTAATAACATGTACAGCCAAGTACAAGTACTTCTAAACGTCGTAAGAAGTGAAAAGGATTTCATTTTGAGAAAAGTTGACTGGAAATTTTTCGTTTCATCGTGATCAGTTCAGGGGTATTAATTCGCATGGTTTACAATTTTTAATTGTGAGTTCCGACTGATTCTGTGGATATTTTTATGACAGTTTGGGGCATAATCAAGTAAGTGATGAGGCGTTCACAAATCTTTCTCTGAATAAATATTTAACGGTCTCCTTCTCCAACTTTCCATCACATGTTATCGTGTATTGTCCATTGAATATAGGATTGAACGGGCAGGTCAACAACATAAAACAAAATGGCGTCGTTCGCGTTCGCGAAGAATATGAGCACGCGCTTTGAATGTGTATAAATATGTGTACGCAACTGAATTTTGCACATGACCTTCAGGGCTCAGCCAACAGATCTGTAAAGTCCACTCGTCGTATTGATTTTAGTATTTTCCGAAAAAGACCACTTGGGCGAATGAACATAGTGAAAGCCCTGCACACTGAGAGTAAAACACACAAGCTTTTTATGTATTGAGTATAATTTCAAAATGTAATGTTTAAGAGAAAGGTCAGTTTAAAGCAAATTAAGTCCCCTAGCATTAATTACAGAGTAATTTCCCTTTTTTTACTATCCACACCAAAAAAGAAGTTCCTGTTTGAACAAAAAATGATAATAATGACTGCTCTTGTTGTTGTGTCAGAATATCAGATCAAAGTGCCAAGTTTAGAGAATACAAAAAAATATAAATATAACAGTATATGCAGTTTGCATATAATTATACTTCATTTTTTTATTTTTTGTGCCCATCCCAGAGGTGCAATATTGTTTTAAACAAGATGACTGGAAAGAACTGAATTTTTCCTATTTCTATGCCTAATTTTGTGTCAACTGACGAAGTATTTGCAGAGAAAATGTCAATGTTAAAGTTTACCACGGACACACACACACACACACAACCGAACACCGGGTTAAAACATAGACTCACTTTGTTTACACAAGTGAGTCAAAAAGATGAAAAAAAAAAGAACGAAAGATAAACACAGGATACTTAATCAAACTAAGATAAGAAAAAGAAGTTGGCCACGTATGTTATCTTACGTGCGCACGCGCGCGCCCACACACACACACACACTAACACACACACATAGAGTAAACACATACACACACATGTATACACAGAGAGAGTAAGCACACACACACACAGAGTAAGCACACACACACACACGCACACACACACAAATACATCAATACACACACACGCACACACAAACAAAAACAACAACAAAAAACATCAATATAAATTACACACACACACACACACACACGCACATCCATACACACTCACATAGATCCATACACACACAGACACAAACACACAAAGACACAAACACACACTGACCGTCAACTGACAGTCCTGCCGGAAGCTACACACGCTCTCCCTGTCGATCCGCTGAGCCACAGCCAGGACCCCCGTGGTGGGCTGCACGGAGAAGTACTGGCTGTACGGGTTGCCCGTGCGCAGGAAGCTGAAGCGGAGGTTGGACAGCTCGTCAGGGCTCACCTTGCGCCGGAGGTTGGAGTCGTCCACAATGTAGCCAAAGATGGTTCCCGGGGACAGCTCCTCCTTGATGGAGTAGAACACCTGACCCCCCGCTGGGGCCGGCTGGAGGAGGAGCAAGAAGAGAAGGAGGAGGAGGGGAAGGAGGGGGAGGGAGGAGAGGGGATGGTGGTGGTGGTGAGGTGGTGAAGGTGGTACTCTTGGTGAGGTCTGCATTTTGACGTGTAGGGTCGTGTGGGGCGGTGTAGAGTTTTTACTGTCGTTTGTTGTTGAGGTGTTGATGTTGCTGGGTTTTTTGTTGTTGTTGTTTTTGTTGTTGCTTGTTTGTTGTTGTTTTTTTACAGTAACGAAACTTTTGTTTTTGTGTGCGTGATTTGACGGATTGTGTAGTGTGTGGGTCACTCTCCTCACGTGACTACCACTCACATCTCACATGACACGCACGATAAAAACACACACAGCTATATTTCCTGGTTTCTTTGACACGTGATTCAGTAACTGATGATGCTTTTCTGTCCCTCCACACACAGCTATATTTCCTGGTTTCTTTAACACGTGATTCAGTAACTGATGATGCTCCACACACAGCTATATTTCCTGGTTTCTTTGACACGTGATTCAGTAACTGATGATGCTTTTCTGTCCCTCCACACACAGCTATATTTCCTGGTTTCTTTAACACGTGATTCAGTAACTGATGATGCTCCACACACAGCTATATTTCCTGGTTTCTTTAACAAGTGATTCAGTAACTGATGATGCTTTTCTGTCCCTCCACACACAGTGACGTCAGCCCCACTGAACGTGTCCTTCATAGAGGACAGAAAGGCCAGGCACTATTTCCTCACAGTTGTTGAAATGAAAAATATTGAAACTAATGCTTGTGTTGAGAAATAACTAAAGAAATCCCGCTCACATTCCACACAAAACGGAGACGACAATGTAAAAGGTGTCGCTTCAGTATCCACTGGTTGTAGTTAGGTATCCACTGGTTGTTTGTAGTTAGGTCAGACTGTCTGGGTCTTCAGTATCCACTGGTTGTAGTTAGGTCAGACTGTCTGGGTCTTCAGTATCCACTGGTTGTTTGTAGTTAGGTATCCACTGGTTGTTTGTAGTTAGGTATCCACTGGTTGTTTGTAGTTAGGTATCCACTGGTTGTTTGTAGTCAGGTCACATGACTGTTTGGCACTGGGAAAATGAAATAATACAAAGTGCACGTGCATCTAGACACTCAACGGTCAGGTCTTGCTGCTCTCTGCAGATGTTGAAGTATTTTATTCTCACTTTGTCTGTAAAGACGCCAGAAACTTCGAACACAGCTGGGTAGGATGCTGTTAACGCCAAACGTTTTTTTCTCTGTTGTGTGGTGTTTCTCGTGAGACACACTCCCTGAAAAGTGGGGCCCGAAACGTTGGAGTAATCCGCACAGGTTTCGGTTGTCAACTGCAGCATGTGTTCCCCTTCTGCCTTAAACAACTGAGGCTACGTCAAGGATAGTCGACAGCTGTAAAACAATTTAATGTTCCACTGTTCATTTGCCCGTCCCCTTTCAGTCCTCCATGTATTATCCACAATATTCACAGGCTGTTTCACGATCGATGGTCTAATCAACGGCGACAACTACACGTTCACACCACCACCAAAAGGTAGAACTAAACCTGGCGCGCCATGTCACCACACACACACACACACCGCGGAACGCTGGACCTCCCAAACTCGCCACCTAACGAGGCAACACGGGGCCGCATCCGAACAGAAAATTGCTCACACATCCGATTGTTAAAATCCCCGGTGGACAAGACTGGCCATTGTGTCCACTACTGCTGTCTCCCAGCTGTGGGACAGTGGCGGTGGTGATTCAGTGCACTGACCACATGTCTGCCCACCTCTCCCCATCCCACCACCGGTCACCGCCCCACCTGGAGGGAAGGAGGGGGGGGGGGAGGGGGTTGTCAAGCCCAACACTGGCCACAGGTGCCGCCACGGAGGGTCAGCGGTTTCTATGTCCGTGTGGGGCAGGTCCAATGTCCGCGAGGTGCGGGGATCAGATGGACCACTCACACACGTCGTCACTAAGCGTCCTTTCCAATCAGCCGTCCTCTCTCTCGGGCCACAAAAATCCCTTTTCGGATTTCGAATATTGAAAACTAAAACAAGCAAACTAAAACAAATAAACTATCGATAAAAAGATAATCACTCCTCCAATCTGCGAGGCAAAATGGACTGTCGCCAGGTAAATTTCTGCTGCAGCTTTTAGAAGCTGGGTCTGCAGCAATGTCAGGTTTTGTGGGACCCACGTCTTGTTAACGCCACTTGATAATCCCCTCTGAAACACCACACTGCACTTCACACATGTACACAGACACATTCAAACAGGAAGCTTGATGTCATCAATTCAGCTCTCCCATCAGCTTCATATGCCATATCAGGAACATCTGCCAAGTGTTGATAACTTCAAACATGTAAGTGTAATATATAATAAAATCAGCATCTCACATAAGCGTTACATGCAATATCAGGACTGGAAATGCAATTTGTGTGCGCTTTGTTTTTTGTTAAAAAAAAAAGTTGTTTTTGTTGGATTGCAGCAGCTGTTGAACACGAGGCCCGAGTGCCTGTTTTCCCACAGTGCTGGCGTTTTGTCATGTGCTGCTGTGTCGGCGTCACTGGGGCACAACTAATATATGACTGCCACACCGACCCACTGTTCCCTCGTTATCATAAAAAGCAAATCACTTCACGCGCTGATGATCCCACGTTCTGAGCTGTTGGCTGTCCTTTTCACATCTCTCCCACTGTACTTCACACTGTGTTTCTCCACATAATTATCTCCCACTGTACTTCACACTGTGTTTCTCCACATAATTATCTCCCACTGTACTTCACACTGTGTTTCTCCACATCTCTCCCACTGCACTACTCAATGGTTTCCTCACATCTCTCCCACTGCACTACTCAATGGTTTCCTCACATCTCTCCCACTGCTCTACTCAATGGTTTCCTCACATCTCTCCCACTGCTCTACTCAATGGTTCCTCCGTGTGTGTTAACGTATTTTGCTCCCCATGTCAGTGAAAGACAGAAAAAGACACACGTAAGATATGATCCAGCACGAGTGACGCCCGACTTCATGCAGGAGATTCTGGATTGCTATGACGTCGTCCTTGATGACATGAACAGTGCTGGTGACGTTGTTCTGTCTGCACGCTTCCCATGGCAGGCCACACACACACGTCAGAGATGACTGGCCTGTGAAGGTGTGACGTCATTCACTGTGTCGTCACCAACGGCGTTCCCAGTGGCGTCATTGTGTCAGGGAAACCCTCAGGCCAGGACTGCCCGCTGACTGCAACATGACACCACGTTACCATGAGGTCACACACACACACACACACACACAGACACCTCCTCTCCACCTCTATCTCAAGGTCAAGGGTCAGGTAAAAGTCCCCACAGCCTTCAAGGCCATAGTGGCAGTGACGACACTGGCTGTGTCCAGGGCTGGGTACAGAAAGGCGGGGTCCGCTCCTGTCCTTTCGCTCAACACCCCCAGCTGATCAACCAGTCTTCTTCTGCTTCTTCTTCTGCGTTCGTGGGCTGCAACTCCCACGTTCACTCGTATGCACACGAGTGGACTTTTACGTTATGACAGTGTTTACCCCGCCATGTAGGCAGCCATACTCCGTTTTCGGGGGTGTGCATGCTGGGTATGTTCTTGTTTCCATAACCCACCGAACGCTGACATGGATTACAGGATCTTTAACGTGCGTATTTGATCTTCTGCTTGCATATACACACGAAGGGGGTTCAGGCACTAGCAGGTCTGCACATATGTTGACCTGGGTGATCGTAAAAATCTCCACCCTTTACCCACCAGGCGCCGTCACTGTGATTCGAACCCGGGACCCTCAGATTGAAAGTCCAACGCTTTAACCACTCGGCTATTGCGCCCGTCATCAAGCAGTCTGAATACTGACATTTCAGTCCTGGAAACCCACACAGACGTCAAATATGCCCCCTTCCAACCCCGCACCCCCCGTCCCCTCACACTTCCTCCCCCCCTCCTCGACACACACCTCCCCTGACCACGCCCCGCTGTCCAAGCCACCACCCATGTTGCCGTGATTCAACACACTTAGCTTGGAAGTCTCTCCCCCCCCCCCCCTTTCTCCTCTCTAAAGTCATCACTGAAAGGCGTCTTTCCTCATAACTATCCCCACTGAAGTTCTCTGGCACACGTCTGGCCTGGTTCCCTGGAAAGTAAAAAAAAAAAAAAAAAAGAAGGGACAGAAGTCTTATGGTTCCTGCAAATTACTGCAGCCCACCACTACAAGGTTTCTGCTTCATTTCATCCGCTGTTCTCTGATAACCTTTTTTTTCTTCTGTTCACCGTTTCCTTGTGGGTTGTGGGAAAGGGAGGGGGAGTAGGGGGCGTGGAGAGGGAGGGTGGGCTGAGGACAACTGTCTTTGCCCCCCCCCCCTTCCCCGTTTCTCTCTCTTTCACCCCCTTCTCTCAACCTACCTTCACTCCCCTTCACTTCTACACCCCCCTCCTGCCTGCACCCTTGTATCGCCACCCCTATGTGGCCCTCCCCCGCCACCTTACTCCACCTGACTAGTACTTCCTCCAGTCTCCCAGATACCCCCCACCCCCCTCCATCACCCTTACTCCACCTGACTAGTATTTCCTCCTCTGTCTCCTTGTCCTTCCCTGATACACCCCCCCCCCTCCATCACCCTTA
Source organism: Babylonia areolata (assembly GCF_041734735.1). Taxonomy (NCBI): domain Eukaryota; kingdom Metazoa; phylum Mollusca; class Gastropoda; order Neogastropoda; family Buccinidae; genus Babylonia; species Babylonia areolata. The sequence continues at coordinate 1,564,600 of NC_134899.1, forward strand.
CTCCACCTGACTAGTACTTCCTCCTCTGTCTCCTGTCCTTCCCTGATACACCCCCCCCCCCTCCATCACCCTTACTTCACCTGACTAGTACTTCCTCCTCTGTCTCCCTGTCCTTCCCTGATACACCCCCCCCCCTCCATCACCCTTACTCCACCTGACTAGTACTTCCTCCTCTGTCTCCCTGTCCTTCCCTGATACACCCCCCCTCCATCACCCTTACTCCACCTGACTAGTACTTCCTCCTCTGTCTCCCTGATACACCCCCCCCCCCTCCATCACCCTTACTCCACCTGACTAGTACTTCCTCCTCTGTCTCCCTGTCCTTCCCTGATACACCCCCCCCTCCATCACCCTTACTCCACCTGACTAGTACTTCCTCCTCTGTCTCCCTGATACACCCCCCCCTCCATCACCCTTACTCCACCTGACTAGTACTTCCTCCTCTGTCTCCCTGTCCTTCCCTGATACACCCCCCCTCCATCACCCTTACTCCACCTGACTAGTACTTCCTCCTCTGTCTCCCTGTCCTTCCCTGATACACCCCCCCCCTCCATCACCCTTACTTCACCTGACTAGTACTCCCTCCTCTGTCTCCCTGTCCTTCCCTGATACACCCCCCCCCCTCCATCACCCTTACTCCACCTGACTAGTACTTCCTCCTCTGTCTCCCTGTCCTTCCCTGATACACCCCCCCCTCCATCACCCTTACTTCACCTGACTAGTACTCCCTCCTCTGTCTCCCTGATACACCCCCCCCCTCCATCACCCTTACTCCACCTGACTAGTACTTCCTCCTCTGTCTCCCTGTCCTTCCCTGATACACCCCCCCCCTCCATCACCCTTACTTCACCTGACTAGTACTTCCTCCTCTGTCTCCTGTCTTCCCTGATACACCCCCCCCCTCCATCACCCTTACTTCACCTGACTAGTACTTCCTCCTCTGCTCTGTCTCCCTGATACACCCCCCCCCCCTCCATCACCCTTACTCCACCTGACTAGTACTTCCTCCTCTGTCTCCCTGATACACCCCCCCCCTCCATCACCCTTACTCACCTGACTAGTACTTCCTCCTCTGTCTCCCTGTCCTTTCCTGATACACCCCCCCCTCCATCACCCTTACTCCACCTGACTAGTACTTCCTCCTCTGTCTCCCTGTCCTTCCCTGATACACCCCCCCCTCCATCACCCTTACTTCACCTGACTAGTACTCCCTCCTCTGTCTCCCTGATACACCCCCCCCCTCCATCACCCTTACTTCACCTGACTAGTACTTCCTCCTCTGTCTCCCTGATACACCCCCCCCCCCCTCCATCACCCTTACTCCACCTGACTAGTACTTCCTCCTCTGTCTCCCTGTCCCTCCCTGATACACCCCCCCCCCTCCATCACCCTTACTCCACCTGACTAGTACTTCCTCCTCTGTCTCCCTGTCCTTCCCTGATACACCCCCCCCCCTCCATCACCCTTACTCCACCTGACTAGTACTTCCTCCTCTGTCTCCTGTCCTTCCCTGATACACCCCCCCCCCTCCATCACCCTTACTCCACCTGACTAGTACTTCCTCCTCTGTCTCCCTGTCCTTCCCTGATACACCCCCCCCCTCCATCACCCTTACTCCACCTGACTAGTACTTCCTCCTCTGTCTCCCTGATACACCCCCCCCCCCTCCATCACCCTTACTCCACCTGACTAGTACTTCCTCCTCTGTCTCCCTGATACACCCCCCCCCTCCATCACCCTTACTCCACCTGACTAGTACTTCCTCCTCTGTCTCCCTGATACACCCCCCCCCCTCCATCACCCTTACTCCACCTGACTAGTACTTCCTCCTCTGTCTCCCTGATACCCCCCCCCCCTCCATCACCCTTACTCCACCTGACTAGTACTTCCTCCTCTGTCTCCCTGTCCTTCCCTGATACCCCCTCCCCCCTCCATCACCCTTACTCCACCTGACTAGTACTTCCTCCTCTGTCTCCCTGATACACCCCCCCCTCCATCACCCTTACTCCACCTGACTAGTACTTCCTCCTCTGTCTCCCTGATACACCCCCCCCTCCATCACCCTTACTCCACCTGACTAGTACTTCCTCCTCTGTCTCCCTGTCCTTCCCTGATACCCCCCTCCCCCGACATCTCTACATTTTTGTCGTACTCCACTCTTCGCTCCATTCAAAACATCATCATCATCATCATCGACATCATCATCATCATCAACATCATCATCGACATCATCATCATCATCATCAACATCATCATCGAATCATCATCATCATCTGACTCATACTTCGCATCCATCTGATCATCATCATGTCTTCATACATCACACGACATCCATCTCCATCACCACATACATCATCGACATACATAGTACTCTCACTCATCATCGACATCTCCACATATCCTTCTCATATCACATCACCTCACCATCATCACATCATCCTCGACTCACGACATCATCATCCATCCTCGATCATCACTGCGACATCCTATACATCATCCTCACGCATCCTCTCATCACCCTTATCATCACGACTATCATCATTCATCATCTCTGCTCATCTCATCATCAACATCTCACGTATCATCCCACATCTCATCATTACCATCACCTAAACTGCTATACTCCTCATCTGTCACAGCACAAAACCAAACCGAATAAAACCAACCACCAACGAAAAGCCAACAACACACCTACACCACCTTGCGTTAGTTTATCTGGCACTCGTGTGCCTATGCTGGGTCCCCACTGAATGTTGAGGAAACAGGACACAATCCTCCATCTGACCCTTCCGGCTCTGGACAAGTGTTCAGCCTGGTGTGGGGGCCCACTGCACTGTCTGACGAAAGGAAACACAGCACAGACAACACAGCGCAACAAACACCATCAACAACTTACAAGCCACAATGGACAAGTAAAGTTTTAAGTCATTGATCCTGAAAACAACGTTTGAGTTACGCTTGAGTCCGACGTTGTGAGTTAGTGGTAGTGGTGTGGGTGTCGTGGGCGTTCCCTAGATAACACAGAGGGCTCTCCCTCCTCACCTCTTTCTGCCTGATTGTAGTTTGTCTGTTGTCTCCCTGGTCCTTCCCTGTGATCACCCCTCCCCTCATCACCACTTACTCCACTGACTATTACTTCCTCCTCTGTCTCCCTGTCCTTCCCTGATACACCCCCCTCCCCCTCCATCACCCTTACTCCACCTGACTAGTACTTCCTCCTCTGTCTCCCTGTCCTTCCCTGATACACCCCCCCCCTCCATCACCTTACTCCACCTGACTAGTAATTCCTCCTCTGTCTCCCTGTCCTTCCCTGATACACCCCCCCCTCCATCACCCCTTACTCCACCTGACTAGTACTTCCTCCTCTGTCTCCCTGATACACCCCCCCACCCCACCCCCCCGACATCTCTACATTTTTGTTGTACTCCACTCTCTTCGCTCCATTCAAAACATCATCATCATCATCATCGACATCATCATCATCATCATCAACATCATCATCGACATCATCATCATCAACATCATCATCGATATCATCATCATCATCGACATCATCATCATCATCAACATCATCATCGGTATCATCCTCAACATCATCATCATTACCATCATCTAAACATTATCATCCTCATCATGATCAACAGCAACAAAAACAAAACCAGAAAAAACCAACCAAACCAAAGAAAAAAGCCAACAACAACAACGTACAAACGCCTTGCGGTTTAGTTTAGTTCTGGCAGACGCGGTGTGGCGCGTATGGATTGGGTCGCACGCACTGACATCGTGTGGAGAGAAACAGGGACACAAACTCCATCTGACGCCTGCCGGCTCTGTTGACAAGTGTTCAGCCAGTGCGGTGTGTGTGTCGCCACTGACACTGTCTGACGGAAAGGGGAAAAAACAGACAGACAGACAGACAGACAAACAGACAGACAAACAAACCAAACAACAATGCAACAACGATTGAAACAAAGCAACAACGAGAGAGAGAGAGAGAGGGAAAAAAAACAACAAGAGATAAATGTTGTTAAAGATATATTGATCCAAAATGAAAATGTCAAACGGTGTGTGGGAGGTTGAGGTGGGTGAGGTGGGTGAGGTGTGTGGGAGGTTGAGGTGGGTGAGGTGAGGTGGGTGAGGTGAGGTGGGTGAGGTGAGGTGGGTGAGGGGGTGAGGTGAGGTGGGTGAGGTGGGTGAGGTGAGGTGGGTGAGGTGGGGTGGGTGAGGTGGGTGAGGTGAGGTGGGTGAGGTGGGGTGGGTGAGGTGGGTGAGGTGGGTGAGGTGAGGTGGGTGAGGTGGGGTGGGTGAGGTGGGTGAGGTGAGGTGGGTGAGGTGAGGTGAGGTGGGTGAGGTGGGTGGTGAGGTGAGGTGGGTGAGGTGGGTGAGGTGAGGTGGGTGGGGTGGGTGAGGTGGGTGAGGTGAGGTGAGGTGAGGTGAGGTGAGGTGGGTGAGGTGAGGTGGGTGAGGTGGGTGGGGTGGGTGAGGTGGGTGAGGTGAGGTGGTGAGGTGGGTGAGGTGAGGTGGGTGAGGTGAGGTGGGTGAGGTGAGGTGAGGTGGGTGAGGTGAGGTGGGTGAGGTGGTTGAGGTGAGGTGGGTGAGGTGAGGTGGGTGAGGTGAGGTGGGTGAGGTGGGTGAGGTGAGGTGAGGTGGGTGAGGTGGGTGCGGTGAGGTGGGTGAGGTGAGGTGGGTGAGGTGGGGTGGGTGAGGTGGGTGAGGTGAGGTGGGTGAGGTGAGGTGGGTGAGGTGGGTGAGGTGGGTGAGGTGAGGTGGGTGAGGTGGGTGAGGTGGGTGGGGTGGGTGAGGTGGGTGGGGTGGGTGAGGTGGGTGAGGTGAGGTGGGTGAGGTGGGTGAGGTGAGGTGGGTGGGGTGGGTGAGGTGAGGTGGGTGAGGTGAGGTGGGTGAGGTGAGGTGGGTGGGGTGGGTGAGGTGAGGTGGGTGAGGTGGGTGAGGTGAGGTGGGTGAGGTGAGGTGGGTGAGGTGGAGTGGCAAGGAGTGAGGAGTGGGGGTGGGGGAGGAGGAGAAAGAAACAGAAAAGTAGAGAAAAGTAGAAAGAGGGAGGGAAAGAGAGGGGGGAAGCAGAGAGTGTGTGCTTCTCTGTGTGTGTGTGTGTGTGTGTGTGTGTGTGTGTGTGTGTGTGTGTGCTTACACGTGTCTGTATCACTCCCACATGTGTGTCAATGAACGCGAGCGTGCGTGCAAGCGTGTGTTTGCGTGCGTGTGTATGCATATATTATATGTGCGTGCGACGCTCACAGGAGTGGAGTGTTGAAGGGAGTTAATCGGAGCCCTCAACAGCTCCCCCTCCGCCCCCCCCCCCCCTCCGCCACCCCACCTACCACCATCCTGCCCACTGTAACGTCAGCAACATGGCGGACATCTGGTCACGTGACATCGTTCACATCCCCCCTCCCCCTCCTTCCTGTCTCTGTCTCTTCTTCTTGCTTTGAATCATCTTAAGTCTTCAATAGTTCACATGGTTAACAATGCGAACCAAGGCGAAAGAGCATCGCTTAAAGCTTATACTGTGCTCACACATTGCAATTCAGTTTGAACATGACGGCTCAGCTTATACTGTGCTCACACATTGCAATTCAGTTTGAACATGACGGCTCATGTACCATATCGTCATTTCTACTCAACAGCTTATTCATAAAAAAGCAAATTGGGAAACAAAATGCCAAAAGAAATAAAGTAAGATGATACTACCAACAGTATTAACTCTCCTCTGCTTCCTCTTCACCTCAGTGCTGTGTTGTGTGCTGACACCGAGGTCTTTCCCTCAGTGCTGTGTTGTGTGCTGACACCGAGGTCTTTCCCTCAGTGCTGTGTTGTGTGCTGACACCGAGGTCTTTCCCTCAGTGCTGTGTTGTGTGCTGACACCGAGGTCTTTCCCTCAGTGCTGTGTTGTGTGCTGACACCGAGGTCTTTCCCTCAGTGCTGTGTTGTGTGCTGACACCGAGGTCTTTCCCTCAGTGCTGTGTTGTGTGCTGACACCGAGGTCTTTTTGTCAGTGCTGTGTTGTGTGAGGTCTTTCCCTCAGTGCTGTGTTGTGTGCTGACACCGAGGTCTTTCCCTCAGTGCTGTGTTGTGTGCTGACACCGAGGTCTTTCCCTCAGTGCTGTGTTGTGTGCTGACACCGAGGTCTTTCCCTCAGTGCTGTGTTGTGTGCTGACACCGAGGTCTTTCCCTCAGTGCTGTGTTGTGTGCTGACACCGAGGTCTTTTCCTCAGTGCTGTGTTGTGTGCTGACACCGAGGTCTTTTCCTCAGTGCTGTGTTGTGTGAGGTCTTTCCCTCAGTGCTGTGTTGTGTGCTGACACCGAGGTCTTTCCCTCAGTGCTGTGTTGTGTGCTGACACCGAGGTCTTTCCCTCAGTGCTGTGTTGTGTGCTGACACCGAGGTCTTTCCCTCAGTGCTGTGTTGTGTGCTGACACCGAGGTCTTTCCCTCAGTGCTGTGTGCTGACACCGAGGTCTTTCCCTCAGTGCTGTGTTGTGTGCTGACACCGAGGTCTTTCCCTCAGTGCTGTGTTGTGTGAGGTCTTTCCCTCAGTGCTGTGTTGTGTGCTGACACCGAGGTCTTTCCCTCAGTGCTGTGTTGTGTGCTGACACCGAGGTCTTTCCCTCAGTGCTGTGTTGTGTGCTGACACCGAGGTCTTTTTGTCAGTGCTGTGTTGTGTGCTGACACCGAGGTCTTTCCCTCAGTGCTGTGTTGTGTGCTGACACCGAGGTCTTTCCCTCAGTGCTGTGTTGTGTGCTGACACCGAGGTCTTTCCCTCAGTGCTGTGTGCTGACACCGAGGTCTTTCCCTCAGTGCTGTGTTGTGTGCTGACACCGAGGTCTTTCCCTCAGTGCTGTGTTGTGTGCTGACACCGAGGTCTTTCCCTCAGTGCTGTGTTGTGTGCTGACACCGAGGTCTTTCTCTCAGTGCTGTGTTGTGTGCTGACACCGAGGTCTTTCCCTCAGTGCTGTGTTGTGTGCTGACACCGAGGTCTTTCCCTCAGTGCTGTGTTGTGTGCTGACACCGAGGTCTTTCCCTCAGTGCTGTGTTGTGTGAGGTCTTTCCCTCAGTGCTGTGTTGTGTGCTGACACCGAGGTCTTTCTCTCAGTGCTGTGTTGTGTGCTGACACCGAGGTCTTTCCCTCAGTGCTGTGTTGTGTGCTGACACCGAGGTCTTTCCCTCAGTGCTGTGTTGTGTGCTGACACCGAGGTCTTTCCCTCAGTGCTGTGTTGTGTGAGGTCTTTCCCTCAGTGCTGTGTTGTGTGCTGACACCGAGGTCTTTCCCTCAGTGCTGTGTTGTGTGAGGTCTTTCCCTCAGTGCTGTGTTGTGTGCTGACACCGAGGTCTTTCCCTCAGTGCTGTGTTGTGTGAGGTCTTTCCCTCAGTGCTGTGTTGTGTGCTGACACCGAGGTTTTTTTGTCAGTGCTGTGTTGTGTGCTGACACCGAGGTCTTTCCCTCAGTGCTGTGTTGTGTGCTGACACCGAGGTCTTTCCCTCAGTGCTGTGTTGTGTGAGGTCTTTCCCTCAGTGCTGTGTTGTGTGCTGACACCGAGGTCTTTTCCTCAGTGCTGTGTTGTGTGCTGACACCGAGGTCTTTCCCTCAGTGCTGTGTTGTGTGCTGACACCGAGGTCTTTCCCTGAGTGCTGTGTTGTGTGCTGACACCGAGGTCTTTCCCTCAGTGCTGTGTTGTGTGCTGACACCGAGGTCTTTCCCTCAGTGCTGTGTTGTGTGCTGACACCGAGGTCTTTCCCTCAGTGCTGTGTTGTGTGCTGACACCGAGGTCTTTCCCTGAGTGCTGTGTTGTGTGCTGACACCGAGGTCTTTCCCTCAGTGCTGTGTTGTGTGCTGACACCGAGGTCTTTCCCTCAGTGCTGTGTTGTGTGCTGACACCGAGGTCTTTCCCTCAGTGCTGTGTTGTGTGCTGACACCGAGGTCTTTCCCTCAGTGCTGTGTTGTGTGCTGACACCGAGGTCTTTCCCTCAGTGCTGTGTTGTGTGCTGACACCGAGGTCTTTCTCTGAGTGCTGTGTTGTGTGCTGACACCGAGGTCTTTCCCTGAGTGCTGTGTTGTGTGCTGACACCGAGGTCTTTCCCTCAGTGCTGTGTTGTGTAGTGACACCGAGGTCTTTCCCTCAGTGCTGTGTTGTGTGCTGACACCGAGGTCTTTCCCTCAGTGCTGTGTTGTGTGCTGACACCGAGGTCTTTCCCTCAGTGCTGTGTTGTGTAGTGACACCGAGGTCTTTCCCTCAGTGCTGTGTTGTGTGCTGACACCGAGGTCTTTTTGTCAGTGCTGTGTTGTGTGCTGACACCGAGGTCTTTCCCTCAGTGCTGTGTTGTGTGCTGACACCGAGGTCTTTCCCTCAGTGCTGTGTTGTGTGCTGACACCGAGGTCTTTCCCTCAGTGCTGTGTTGTGTGCTGACACCGAGGTCTTTCCCTCAGTGCTGTGTTGTGTGCTGACACCGAGGTCTTTCCCTCAGTGCTGTGTTGTGTGCTGACACCGAGGTCTTTTTGTCAGTGCTGTGTTGTGTGCTGACACCGAGGTCTTTCCCTCAGTGCTGTGTTGTGTGCTGACACCGAGGTGGGCAAGACGCACATTCATTTTCAGCACACACACACACACACACACACACACACACACACACACACACTGACTGGCTGCGGAGAACGGGTAAGGGATCGGATAGGGGAGAAGTGAGGAGGGGGGGGGATCGTAGGTGGTGGAGGGGGTTGGGGGGGGGAGAGGGCTCGGGGGAGGGTGGTGGTGGTTCTCTCTCTAATGATTTAATGTAATGATGATGATGATGATGATTATTATTTACTTTATTTATTTTTCTTTTCTTTTTCTCTAAGCCTAAGAGCGTTGGGTTACGCTGCTGGTCTGGCATCTGCTTGGCAGATGTGGTGTAGCGTATATGGATTTGACCGAACACAGTGACGCCTCCTCGAGCTACTGATACTGATCTCTAATAAAGGAATTTGACCTCTGCTTCCTTGTCGTGTATCTGTTTCTCACCTATGTTGACACTCGCTTCAATTAGGTCTACGTGTTGTCGCCAATCTTTTTGAACGGTTTTTTTTTGTTTTGTTTTTTAAGTGAAAAAATACTAACAGAGAGAGAGAAAAAGAGATGTTACAGTAAATGTTTGAAAAAGTGCAACTCCCATTAAAAACGAAAACTGAAAATTCAATCCCCAAACTTCAGCCAACCCAAAGGCTCAGTTTCAGTTCAGTTCTCATTCCTTCTCCATTCCAACCTTTGGAAGCCAGAAGCCGCTGCACTCTGATCGAAAAATAAAACTTTCCGCACTGTCTCAGTTACGCACCCAGATTGTTTAGTAAGCAATACTAGACACGTGACCTACTTTCTTTAATCGCTAGGTGCACCAAGACACCTCCCCAACACACTTTCCCTCCCCACCCCCCGCCCACACCCACCTCCCTCTCGCAACAGGAAGCGTCGCATGCACACCTCCACGCACCCACACCTACATCCTGTCTTGAAGTCTGTCTCCGTCATCAAAGGCCTTGTGTCAGTAAGTTGCTTGTATTTTAGTGTACTTTATTTCTCCCTTCAATAATCTAGCCGCTTGCTCGGCTACGCGTGTGCGTGTGCGTGTGCGTGTGTGTGTGTGTGTGTGTGTGTGCTGCGTGGGTGAGAGAATAGAGAAAGAGAGTTTGAAAGAGCGCTGTGTCTGTGTGTGTTTATGTGCATTCGTGCGTGCTTGTGTGCATGTGTGTCTGTACACCCACACACACACTCACTCAAACACACTCCACACATACATGGCAAGTGACGTAAGACAAGTAAATGGTTCCATTTTCCCAACATTAGAAATAACAAAGTGCAGTTCATCTTCACCACCTCGCCCCTCTAAAACAACACGTAAAACGACAACACAGAAAGGTATTCGACCAACCTCTCGGCCAAGCCATTTGCATGATCGTGGCAAAACTTGGCACATGTTGAGAGGTTTTTTGGTTCGTTTTTATTCTATTTATTTTTTTGTTTTGTTTTTTAATATCTGAGTCATCGTGCTAAACGAAACAGCTGTCGCTTACTCGAAAAAAAAAAAAAAAAAAAGAAGACAAGAAAAAAATATATATACATAACCCGCTTTACGCAGGATGTAAAAGGATAAGGCGCATTGTTGAAGGCATTAATATTCCCTTTACCCTTTCCTCTTGGCAATTCACATTTCCTTGTCAGAGATACAGCCCCAAACACATTCTGTCCATGGGCTTCATTTTCACTCCAAAATTTCTAATGGCTACTCAATCGGATATCTATTCTCTCAAGATTACATATACATGATGAAGAAACCCAACAACAGATCCAATCCACTTTCCTGCACCCCCCCCCCCCCCCCCCATCCCCCGGAAAAAAAAAAAAAAACAGACATAAAACTCCCCGCTGGCAAGATAAAGCAATGCGGCTGGGACACCCATGGACGTCACGCTATGGCGACCAGCTCTGATGAAAGGTTTATACACACATGTATGCCTTTGCCTTAAGAAGCTGTTTGTCAGCGAACATTTGCGGCTTTTAAAATTACAATTTTTAAAGACATGGCAAGTCTACTGTTGTTCACACACACACACACACACACACACACAACAAACAAACAAGCATCTTCACTCTTCAGACACATTTCGGAGTCGATGCTCGGGCCGTCCAACCGAAAATCCGGCGCTCTGCCCACTGCACCCAATCCATACAACGTTTCACCACCACACTACAAAGACAACACAGACACAGCATTACATAACGCAGCACAGCACAACACGGCATAACACAGCACAACACACAGCATAACATAACGCAGCACAACACAGCACAACACGGTATAACATAACGCAGCACAACACAATACAGCACAACACAATACAGCACAACACGGCATAACGTAACACAGCACAACACGGCACAACACAATACAGCACAACACAATACAGCACAACACAATACAGCACAACACGGCATAACATAACACAGCACAACACAATACAGCACAACACAATACAGCACAACACAACACAGCACAACACAATACAGCACAACACGGCACAACACAATACAGCACAACACAATACAGCACAACACAATACAGCACAACACGGCATAACATAACACAGCACAACACAATACAGCACAACACAATACAGCACAACACGGCATAACATAACACAGCACAACACAATACAGCACAACACAATACAGCACAACACAACACAGCACAACACGGCATAACATAACACAGCACAACACGGTATAACATAACACAGCACAACACGGTATAACATAATACAGCACAACACAATACAGCACAACACGGCATAACATAACACAGCACAACACGGTATAACATAACACAGCACAACACAATACAGCACAACACAATACAGCACAACACAACACAGCACAACACAATACAGCACAACACAACACAGCACAACACAACACAGCACAACACGGCATAACATAACACAGCACAACACAACACAGCACAACACGGCATAACATAACACAGCACAACACAATACAGCACAACACAATACAGCACAACACAACACAGCACAACACGGCATAACATAACACAGCACAACACGGTATAACATAACACAGCACAACACGGTATAACATAATACAGCACAACACAACACAGCACAACACGGCATAACATAACACAGCACAACACAATACAGCACAACACGATACAGCACAACACGGCATAACATAACACAGCACAACACAATACAGCACAACACGGTATAACACAGCACAACACGGCATAACATAACACAGCACAACACAATACAGCACAACACGGCACAACATAACGCAGCACAACACAATACAGCACAACACGGCATAACATAACGCAGCACAACACAATACAGCACAACACGGCACAACATAACAGCACAACACGGCATAACACAACACAGCACAACACGGCATAACACAACACAGCACAACACAGTATCAGTAGCTCAAGGAGGCATCACTGCGTTCGGACAAATCCATATACGCTACGCCAGATCAGCCAAGCATATGCCTGACCAGCAGCGTAACCCAACGCGCTTAGTCAGGCCTTGAGAAAGAAACAACAAAACAAAACAAACAAAAAACAAAAACAAAAAACAACAACAACAAAACAAACAAACAACAACACACACACACACAAACAAAAAACACAACACCGCACAACACGGTATAACATAACGCAGCACAACATGGTATAACATAACAGCACAGCACAACATGGTATAACATAACGCAACACAGCACAACATGGTATAACATAACGCAGCACAGCACAACATGGTATAACATAACACAGCACAGCACAACACGGTATAACATAACACAGCACAACACGGTATAACATAACGCAGCACAGCACAACATGGTATAACATAACAGCACAGCACAACACGGTATAATATAACGCAACACCGCACAACACGGTATAACATAACGCAGCACAACATGGTATAACATAACAGCACAGCACAACACGGTATAACATAATGCAGCACAGCACAACACGGTATAACATAACAGCACAGCACAACACGGTATAACATAACAGCACAGCACAACATGGTATAACATAACAGCACAGCACAACACGGTATAACATAACGCAACACCGCACAACACAGCATAACGTAACGCAGCACAACATGGTACAACATAACACAGCACAGCACAGCATGGTATAACATAACAGCACAGCACAACATGGTATAACATAACACAGCACAGCACAACACGGTATAACATAACACAGCACAGCACAACATGGTATAACATAACACAGCACAGCACAACACGGTATAACATAACACAGCACAGCACAACACGGTATAACATAACGCAGCACAGCACAACATGGTATAACATAACACAGCACAGCACAACACGGTATAACATAACACAGCACAGCACAACACGGTATAACATAACACAGCACAACACGGTATAACATAACACAGCACAGCTCAGCACAACATAACACAGCACAACATAACGCAGCACAGCACAACATAACGCAACACAGCACAACATAACGCAACACAGCACAACACAGACATCACACCTTCTCTGTTAGTGCACCTTTCCCCAGCTGACTGTTCTCTGTGTTTTAATTGAAGCCACAAGTTCCTGGCCGTGTGTATGTGCACTGAATTAACAATGACCTCCGCTCTTCCCCCGCCCCCCGCCCCTCCGTCACTGTCAGCACACACACACACACACACACACACACCTCCCCCTTTCCCCACATCCAACACCACTCCCAGCGAAGACACGTTCACCTCCAGAAGGAACTTTGATTTCTGTACATGTAGTGACTGGGCCTCTCTCCACCATCCCTACCTCTGTTGATACCCTGCCCACCATTCCTACCCCTCTGTTTGACGGCATACAACACAGAGGACACCCTCCCCACCATCCCTACCTCTGTTGACACCCTCCCCACCATCCCTACCCCTCTGTTTGACGGCATACAACACAGAGGACACCCTCCCCACCATCCCTACCTCTGTTTGACGGCATACAACACAGAGGACACCCTCCCCACCATCCCTACCTCTGTTTGACGGCATACAACACAGAGGACACCCTCCCCACCATCCCTACCTCTGTTTGACGGCATACAACACAGAGGACACCCTCCACACCATCCCTACCTCTGTTTGACGGCATACAACACAGAGGACATCCTCCCCACCATCCCTACCTCTGTTTGACGGCATACAACACAGAGGACACCCTCCCCACCATCCCTACCTCTGTTTGACGGCATACAACACAGAGGACACCCTCCACACCATCCCTACCTCTGTTTGACGGCATACAACACAGAGGACACCCTCCCCACCATCCCTACCTCTGACGGCATACAACACAGAGGACACCCTCCCCACCATCCCTACCTCTGTTTGACGGCATACAACACAGAGGACACCCTCCCCACCATCCCTACCTCTGTTTGACGGCATACAACACAGAGGACACCCTCCCCACCATCCCTACCTCTCTGTTTGACGGCATACAACACAGAGGACACCCTTCCCACCATCCCTACCTCTCTGTTTGACGGCATACAACACAGAGGACACCCTCCCCACCATCCCTACCTCTGTTTGACGGCATACAACACAGAGGACACCCTCCCCACCATCCCTACCTCTGACGGCATACAACACAGAGGACACCCTCCCCACCATCCCTACCTCTGTTTGACGGCATACAACACAGAGGAAACCCTCCCCACCATCCCTACCTCTGACGGCATACAACACAGAGGACACCCTCCCCACCATCCCTACCTCTCTGTTTGACGGCATACAACACAGAGGACACCCTCCCCACCATCCCTACCTCTGTTTGACGGCATACAACACAGAGGACACCCTCCCCACCATCCCTACCTCTGTTTGACGGCATACAACACAGAGGACACCCTCCCCACCATCCCTACCTCTGTTTGACGGCATACAACACAGAGGACACCCTCCCCACCATCCCTACCTCTGTTTGACGGCATACAACACAGAGGACACCCTCCCCACCATCCCTACCTCTGACGGCATACAACACAGAGGACACCCTCCCCACCATCCCTACCTCTGTTTGACGGCATACAACACAGAGGACACCCTCCCCACCATCCCTACCTCTGACGGCATACAACACAGAGGACACCCTCCCCACCATCCCTACCTCTGTTTGACGGCATACAACACAGAGGACATCCTCCCCACCATCCCTACCTCTGTTTGACGGCATACAACACAGAGGACACCCTCCCCACCATCCCTACCTCTGTTTGACGGCATACAACACAGAGGACACCCTCCCCACCATCCCTACCTCTGACGGCATACAACACAGAGGACACCCTCCCCACCATCCCTACCTCTGACGGCATACAACACAGAGGACACCCTCCCCACCATCCCTACCTCTGTTTGACGGCATACAACACAGAGGACACCCTCCCCACCATCCCTACCTCTGTTGACGGCATACAACACAGAGGACACCCTCCCCACCATCCCTACCTCTGTTTGACGGCATACAACACAGAGGACACCCTCCCCACCATCCCTACCTCTGTTTGACGGCATACAACACAGAGGACACCCTCCCCACTATCCCTACCTCTGTTTGACGGCATACAACACAGAGGACACCCTCCCCACCATCCCTACCTCTGACGGCATACAACACAGAGGACACCCTCCCCACCATCCCTACCTCTGTTTGACGGCATACAACACAGAGGACACCCTCCCCACCATCCCTACCTCTGTTTGACGGCATACAACACAGAGGACACCCTCCCCACCATCCCTACCTCTGACGGCATACAACACAGAGGACACCCTCCCCACCATCCCTACCTCTGACGGCATACACCACAGAGGACACCCTCCCCACCATCCCTACCTCTGTTTGACGGCATACAACACAGAGGACACCCTCCCCACCATCCCTACCTCTGACGGCATACAACACAGAGGACACCCTCCCCACCATCCCTACCTCTGTTTGACGGCATACAACACAGAGGACACCCTCCCCATCATCCCTACCTCTGACGGCATACAACACAGAGGACACCCTCCCCACCATCCCTACCTCTCTGTTTGACGGCATACAACACAGAGGACACCCTCCCCACCATCCCTACCTCTGACGGCATACAACACAGAGGACACCCTCCCCACCATCCCTACCTCTGTTGGCATACAACACAGAGGACACCCTCTCCACCATCCCTACCTCTGTTTGACGGCATACAACACAGAGGACACCCTCCCCACCATCCCTACCTCTGACGGCATACAACACAGAGGACACCCTCCCCACCATCCCTACCTCTGACGGCATACAACACAGAGGACACCCTCCCCATCATCCCTACCTCTGACGGCATACAACACAGAGGACACCCTCCCCACCATCCCTACTCTCTGTTGACGGCATACAACACAGAGGACACCCTCCCCACCATCCCTACCTCTTGACGGCATACAACACAGAGGACACCCTCCCCACCTATCCCTACCTCTGTTTGACGGCATACAACACAGAGGACACCCTCCCCACCGATCCCTACCTCTGTTTGACGGCATACAACACAGAGGACACCCTCCCCACCATCCCTACCTCTGTTTGACGGCATACAACACAGAGGACACCCTCCCCACCATCCCTACCTCTGACGGCATACAACACAGAGGACACCCTCCCCACCATCCCTACCTCTGACGGCATACAACACAGAGGACACCCTCCCCACCATCCCTACCTCTGTTTGACGGCATACAACACAGAGGACACCCTCCCCACCATCCCTACCTCTGACGGCATACAACACAGAGGACACCCTCCCCACCATCCCTACCTCTGTTTGACGGCATACAACACAGAGGACACCCTCCCCACCATCCCTACCTCTGTTTGACGGCATACAACACAGAGGACACCCTCCCCACCATCCCTACCTCTGACGGCATACAACACAGAGGACACCCTCCCCACCATCCCTACCTCTGTTTGACGGCATACAACACAGAGGACACCCCTCCCCACCATCCCTACCTCTGTTTGACGGCATACAACACAGAGGACACCCTCCCCACCATCCCTACCTCTGACGGCATACAACACAGAGGACACCCTCCCCACCATCCCTACCTCTGTTTGACGGCATACAACACAGAGGACACCCTCCCCACCATCCCTACCTCTGACGGCATACAACACAGAGGACACCCTCCCCACCATCCCTACCTCTGTTTGACGGCATACAACACAGAGGACACCCTCCCCACCATCCCTACCTCTGTTTGACGGCATACAACACAGAGGACACCCTCCCCACCATCCCTACCTCTGACGGCATACAACACAGAGGACACCCTCCCCACCATCCTACCTCTGACGGCATACAACACAGAGGACACCCTCCCCACCATCCCTACCTCTGTTTGACGGCATACAACACAGAGGACACCCTCCCCACCATCCCTACCTCTGTTTGACGGCATACAACACAGAGGACACCCTCCCCACCATCCCTACCTCTGTTTGACGGCATACAACACAGAGGACACCCTCCCCACCATCCCTACCTCTGTATGACGGCATACAACACAGAGGACACCCTCCCCACCATCCCTACCTCTGTTTGACGGCATACAACACAGAGGACACCCTCCCCACCATCCCTACCTCTGACGGCATACAACACAGAGGACACCCTCCCCACCATCCCTACCTCTGTTTGACGGCATACAACACAGAGGACACCCTCCCCACTATCCCTACCTCTGTTTGACGGCATACAACACAGAGGACACCCTCCCCACCATCCCTACCTCTGACGGCATACAACACAGAGGACACCCTCCCCACCATCCCTACCTCTGTTTGACGGCATACAACACAGAGGACACCCTCCCCACCATCCCTACCTCTGTTTGACG
The DNA here is from genome assembly GCF_041734735.1 of Babylonia areolata. Taxonomy (NCBI): domain Eukaryota; kingdom Metazoa; phylum Mollusca; class Gastropoda; order Neogastropoda; family Buccinidae; genus Babylonia; species Babylonia areolata. The sequence goes on from NC_134899.1 coordinate 1,582,103, forward strand.
GCATACAACACAGAGGACACCCTCCCCACCATCCCTACCTCTGACGGCATACAACACAGAGGACACCCTCCCCACCATTCCTACCTCTGTTTGACGGCATACAACACAGAGGACACCCTCCCCACCATCCCTACCTCTGACGGCATACAACACAGAGGACACCCTCCCCACCATCCCTACCTCTGTTTGACGGCATACAACACAGAGGACACCCTCCCCACCATCCCTACCTCTGTTTGACGGCATACAACACAGAGGACACCCTCCCCACCATCACTACCTCTGACGGCATACAACACAGAGGACACCCTCCCCACCATCCCTACCTCTGTTTGACGGCATACAACACAGAGGACACCCTCCCCACCATCCCTACCTCTGTTTGACGGCATACAACACAGAGGACACCCTCCCCACCATCCTACCTCTGACGGCATACAACACAGAGGACACCCTCCCCACCATCCCTACCTCCGTTTGACGGCATACAACACAGAGGACACCCTCCCCACCATCCCTACCTCTGACGGCATACAACACAGAGGACACCCTCCCCACCATCCCTACCTCTGTTTGACGGCATACAACACAGAGGACACCCTCCCCACCATCCTACCTCTGACGGCATACAACACAGAGGACACCCTCCCCACCATCCCTACCTCCGTTTGACGGCATACAACACAGAGGACACCCTCCCCACCATCCCTACCTCTGACGGCATACAACACAGAGGACACCCTCCCCACCATCCCTACCTCTGTTTGACGGCATACAACACAGAGGACACCCTCCCCACCATCCCTACCTCTGTTTGACGGCATACAACACAGAGGACACCCTCCCCACCATCCCTACCTCTGACGGCATACAACACAGAGGACACCCTCCCCAACATCCCTACCTCTGTTTGACGGCATACAACACAGAGGACACCCTCCCCACCATCCCTACCTCTGTTTGACGACATACAACACAGAGGACACCCTCCCCACCATCCCTACCTCTGACGGCATACAACACAGAGGACACCCTCCCCACCATCCCTACCTCTGACGGCATACAACACAGAGGACACCCTCCCCACCATCCCTACCTCTGACGGCATACAACACAGAGGACACCCTCCCCACCATCCCTACCTCTCTGTTTGACGGCATACAACACAGAGGACACCCTCCCCACCATCCCTAACCCTCTGTTTGACGGCATACAACACGGAGAGGACACCCTCCCCACCATCTCTACCTCTGACGGCATACAACACAGAGGACACCCTCCCCACCATCCCTAACCCTCTGTTTGACGGCATACAACACAGAGGACACCCTCCCCACCATCCCTACCTCTGTTTGACGGCATACAACACAGAGGACACCCTCCCCACCATCCCTACCTCTGACGGCATACACCACAGAGGACACCCTCCCCACCATCCCTACCTCTGTTTGACGGCATACAACACAGAGGACACCCTCCCCACCATCCCTACCTCTGTTTGACGGCATACAACACAGAGGACACCCTCCCCACCATCCCTACCCTCTGTTTGACGGCATACAACACAGAGGACACCCTCCCCACCATCCCTACCCCTCTGTTTGACGGCATACAACACAGAGGACACCCTCCCCACCATCCCTACCTCTGTTTGACGGCATACAACACAGAGGACACCCTCCCCACCATCCCTACCTCTGTTTGACGGCATACAACACAGAGGACACCCTCCCCACCATCCCTACCCTCTGTTTGACGGCATACAACACAGAGGACACCCTCCCCACCATCCCTACCCCTCTGTTTGACGGCATACAACACAGAGGACACCCTCCCCACCATCCCTACCTCTGTTTGACGGCATACAACACAGAGGACACCCTCCCCACCATCCCTACCTCTGTTTGACGGCATACAACACAGAGGACACCCTCCCCACCATCCCTACCTCTGTTTGACGGCATACAACACAGAGGACACCCTCCCCACCATCCCTACCTCTGTTTGACGGCATACAACACAGAGGACACCCTCCCCACCATCCCTACCTCTGTTTGACGGCATACAACACAGAGGACACCCTCCCCACCATCCCTACCTCTGTTTGACGGCATACAACACAGAGGACACCCTCCCCACCATCCCTACATCTGACGGCATACAACACAGAGGACACCCTCCCCACCATCCCTACCTCTGTTTGACGGCATACAACACAGAGGACACCCTCCCCACCATCCCTACCTCTGTTTGACGGCATACAACACAGAGGACACCCTCCCCACCATCCCTACCCCTCTGTTTGACGGCATACAACACAGAGGACACCCTCCCCACCATCCCTACCCCTCTGTTTGACGGCATACAACACAGAGGACACCCTCCCCACCATCCCTACCTCTGACGGCATACAACACAGAGGACACCCTCCCCACCATCCCTACCTCTGTTTGACGGCATACAACACAGAGGACACCCTCCCCACCATCCCTACCTCTGACGGCATACAACACAGAGGACACCCTCCCCACCATCCCTACCTCTGTTTGACGGCATACAACACAGAGGACACCGACAAACGATGGTCTGACAGCACTGCACAGTGGACATGGAAAACCTTTTGCACAGACCCAGACTGACACACAGTGGACAGACGTGAAGGAGTGTAGTGACCAGCTGTGTGCAGCGTGCCAATGACTTCACACAGTGGACAGACGTGAGGGAGTGTAGTGACCAGCTGTGTGCAGCGTGCCAATGACTTCACACAGTGGACAGACGTGAAGGGGTGTGGTGACCAGCTGTGTGCAGCGTCCCAATGACTTCACACAGTGGACAGACGTGAAGGGGTGTAGTGACCAGTGGACAGACGTGAAGGAGTGTAGTGACCAGCTGTGTGCAGCGTGCCAATGACTTCACACAGTGGACAGACGTGAGGGAGTGTAGTGACCAGTGGACAGACGTGAGGGAGTGTAGTGACCAGCTGTGTGCAGCGTGCCAATGACTTCACACAGTGGACAGACGTGAGGGAGTGTAGTGACCAGTGGACAGACGTGAAGGAGTGTAGTGACCAGCTGTGTGCAGCGTGCCAATGACTGGTCACACTGGACAGACGTGAAGGAGTGTAGTGACCAGCTGTGTGCAGCGTGCCAATGACTTCACACAGTGGACAGACGTGAGGGAGTGTAGTGACCAGTGGACAGACGTGAAGGAGTGTAGTGACCAGTGGACAGACGTGAAGAGTGTAGTGACCAGCTGTGTGCAGCGTGCCAATGACTGTTCACACAGTGGGGGAGGAAGACCAGAGGAGGTGGATCCCTGGACCACTCGGCCCTTTTTCTTCCCTCGTTGTTGTGCTGCCTTCACACTGGCTTGGCCACAACATGGCATGTGGGGCTGGCGTGTGGGGGGTGGGGGATGTGTGTGTGTGTGTGTGTGTGTGTGTGTGTGTGTGTGTGTGTGTGTGTGTGTGTGTGCATTAAAAGAAACGAGCGAATGGCTGGTATCCATATCGGTGCTTGTGTGCGAATACGTATGTCGCACGCACGCAAAAACACTTACACACGCACAGACCCAGGCTATTCACACACACACACACACACACACACACACACACACACACACACACACACACAGAGAGCCTCGACATGGATCCTTATCATCTCCTCTCTCTGAAACCCCCCCCCCAAAAAAAAAACCAAAAAAAAAACCCAACCTAAAAGTAAACCACTTGGACGAACAACAATCCAACTTTTGTCAGCAGTCAACATCAACTGCACGCCGACAGCAGGGAATGGAACCAGCGGGCCCAGAAAATGAAGGAAAGTGAGAAGTCCCCTGTCTGACATTACTTCCCACACCCCCTTCCCCCACCAGGGACTCGGTCAGCGGTGGGCCGGGTGATAGTCTTTTGGAAGAAACCATCAGTGGCGGTCCGTGGGGAGTGAAACCAAAGATAAGGCAGACATACAGATGGTTCTGACTGCACTGGGGACAGTAACACATACCACCCCGCCTCTCTCTCTGTCTCTCTCTCTGTCTCTGTGTCTCTCTCTCTCTGTCTCTCTCTCTCTCTGTGTGTGTGTGTGTGTGTGTGTGTCTCCCTCTGTCTCTCTCTGTCTCTTTCTGTCTCTTCTCTCTCTCTGTGTCCCCTTCAGTAAGGGGCTTTGGCCTTTGAATAAAAAAAATCGTTATCGTTATCTCTGTGTCTCTGTCTCTCTCTCTGTCTCTCTCTGTATCTGTCTCTCTCTCTGTCTCTTCTCTCTCTCTCTCTCTCTCTCTCTGTCTCTGTCTCTCTCCATGCAAAGGAACACACAGTCGGAACCATTCCAGAACAGTAGTCGCTGTGACGAGAGAAAGTCTTCTCTTTCTTCTTCCCTTGGGTCAGTCGAGTTCCAACTTTGTTCAAGATTCTATCAGCACTTTTGTTGAGAGTCTTTAAAAGGATGTAGAATCAGATGCAGCGATTTACAGATACAAGAGAGGGAGGAGAAGAGAGAAAAGCAATAACATAAAATAACGAATCCAAAAGGAAAGTTGCGAATATCAGACAAACGTCATTAAAAAAAAGTGTTGAAGACCACAGGCTCAGTTTTATCAGCGACTTTCAGGGTTTTGTGAGTGTGCGCATGAAACAGACTGATGACAAAACACAAGATCATTAAGGGGGGGGAGGGGTGTGTGTGTGTGTGTGTGTGTGTGTGTGTGTGTGTGTGTGTGTGTGTGTGTGTGTGTGTGTGTGTTGCAAACAGAATAATAAGAAAAAAAATTGGCGCTCCACTGTGATGACAGCAGCTGGAATTCCACACAGAGAATGGTGTGTCAACATGAGTACAGTACCACACAATACAACACAGATAATGGTATGTCAACATGAGTACAGTACCACACAACACATAGAATGGTATGTCAACATGAGTACAGTACCACACAACACATAGAATGGTATGTCAACATGAGTACAGTACCACACAATACAACACAGAGAATGGTATGTCAACATGAGTACAGTACCACACAATACAACACAGAGAGTGGTATGTCAACATGAGTACAGTACCACACAATACAACACAGAGAATGGTATGTCAACATGAGTACAGTACCACACAATACAACACATAGAATGGTATGTCAACATGAGTACAGTACCACACAATACAACACAGAGAATGGTATGTCAACATGAGTACAGTACCACACAATACAACACAGAATGGTGTGTCAACATGAGTAAGGTACCACACAATACAACACAGTGTTGTCAACATGAGTACAGTACCACACAATACAACACATAGAATGGTATGTCAACATGAGTACAGTACCACACAATACAACACAGTGTTGTCAACATGAGTACAGTACCACACAATACAACACAGAGAATGGTATGTCAACATGAGTACAGTACCACACAATACAACACAGAGAATGGTATGTCAACATGAGTACAGTACCACACAATACAACACATAGAATGGTATGTCAACATGAGTACAGTACCACACAATACAACACAGAGAATGGTATGTCAACATGAGTACAGTACCACACAATACAACACATAGAATGGTATGTCAACATGAGTACAGTACCACACAATACAACACAGAGAATGGTATGTCAACATGAGTACAGTACCACACAATACAACACAGAGAATGGTGTGTCAACATGAGTACAGTACCACACAATACAACACAGAGAATGGTATGTCAACATGAGTACAGTACCACACAATACAACACAGAGAATGGTATGTCAACATGAGTACAGTACCACACAATACAACACAGAGAATGGTATGTCAACATGAGTACAGTACCACACAACACAGAGAATGGTATGTCAACATGAGTACAGTACCACACAATACAACACATAGAATGGTATGTCAACATGAGTACAGTACCACACAATACAACACAGAGAATGGTATGTCAACATGAGTACAGTACCACACAATACAACACAGAGAATGGTATGTCAACATGAGTACAGTACCACACAATACAACACAGAGAATGGTGTGTCAACATGAGTACAGTACCACACAATACAACACAGTGTTGTCAACATGAGTACAGTACCACACAATACAACACATAGAATGGTGTGTCAACATGAGTACAGTACCACACAATACAACACAGTGTTGTCAACATGAGTACAGTACCACACAATACAACACATAGAATGGTATGTCAACATGAGTACAGTACCACACAATACAACACAGAGAATGGTATGTCAACATGAGTACAGTACCACACAATACAACACAGAGAATGGTATGTCAACATGAGTACAGTACCACACAATACAACACAGAGAATGGTATGTCAACATGAGTACAGTACCACACAACACAGAGAATGGTATGTCAACATGAGTACAGTACCACACAATACAACACATAGAATGGTATGTCAACATGAGTACAGTACCACACAATACAACACAGAGAATGGTATGTCAACATGAGTACAGTACCACACAATACAACACAGAGAATGGTATGTCAACATGAGTACAGTACCACACAATACAACACAGAGAATGGTGTGTCAACATGAGTACAGTACCACACAATACAACACAGTGTTGTCAACATGAGTACAGTACCACACAATACAACACATAGAATGGTGTGTCAACATGAGTACAGTACCACACAATACAACACAGTGTTGTCAACATGAGTACAGTACCACACAATACAACACATAGAATGGTATGTCAACATGAGTACAGTACCACACAATACAACACAGAGAATGGTGTGTCAACATGAGTACAGTACCACACAATACAACACAGAGAATGGTATGTCAACATGAGTACAGTACCACACAATACAACACAGAGAATGGTATGTCAACATGAGTACAGTACCACACAATACAACACAGAGAATGGTATGTCAACATGAGTACAGTACCACACAACACAGATAATGGTATGTCAACATGAGTACAGTACCACACAACACAGAGAATGGTATGTCAACATGAGTACAGTACCACACAACACAGAGAATGGTATGTCAACATGAGTACAGTACCACACAATACAACACAGAGAATGGTATGTCAACATGAGTACAGTACCACACAATACAACACAGAGAATGGTATGTCAACATGAGTACAGTACCACACAATACAACACATAGAATGGTATGTCAACATGAGTACAGTACCACACAATACAACACAGAGAATGGTGTGTCAACATGAGTACAGTACCACACAATACAACACAGTGTTGTCAACATGAGTACAGTACCACACAATACAGAGAATGGTATGTCAACATGAGTACAGTACCACACAATACAACACAGAGAATGGTATGTCAACATGAGTACAGTACCACACAATACAACACATAGAATGGTATGTCAACATGAGTACAGTACCACACAATACAACACAGAGAATGGTATGTCAACATGAGTACAGTACCACACAATACAACACAGTGTTGTCAACATGAGTACAGTACCACACAATACAACACAGAGAATGGTATGTCAACATGAGTACAGTACCACACAATACAACACAGAGAATGGTATGTCAACATGAGTACAGTACCACACAATACAACACAGAGAATGGTATGTCAACATGAGTACAGTACCACACAATACAACACATAGAATGGTATGTCAACATGAGTACAGTACCACACAATACAACACAGAGAATGGTATGTCAACATGAGTACAGTACCACACAATACAACACAGAGAATGGTATGTCAACATGAGTACAGTACCACACAATACAACACAGTGTTGTCAACATGAGTACAGTACCACACAATACAACACATAGAATGGTATGTCAACATGAGTACAGTACCACACAATACAACACATAGAATGGTATGTCAACATGAGTACAGTACCACACAATACAACACATAGAATGGTATGTCAACATGAGTACAGTACCACACAATACAACACAGAGAATGGTATGTCAACATGAGTACAGTACCACACAACACAGAGAATGGTGTGTCAACATGAGTACAGTACCACACAACACAGAGAATGGTATGTCAACATGAGTACAGTACCACACAACACAGAGAATGGTATGTCAACATGAGTACAGTACCACACAACACAGAGAATGGTGTGTCAACATGAGTACAGTACCACACAATACAACACAGAGAATGGTATGTCAACATGAGTACAGTACCACACAATACAACACAGAGAGTGGTATGTCAACATGAGTACAGTACCACACAATACAACACAGAGAATGGTATGTCAACATGAGTACAGTACCACACAATACAACACAGAGAATGGTATGTCAACATGAGTACAGTACCACACAATACAACACAGAGAATGGCATGTCAACATGAGTACAGTACCACACAATACAACACAGTGTTGTCAACATGAGTACAGTACCACACAATACAACACATAGAATGGTATGTCAACATGAGTACAGTACCACACAATACAACACATAGAATGGTATGTCAACATGAGTACAGTACCACACAATACAACACATAGAATGGTATGTCAACATGAGTACAGTACCACACAATACAACACAGTGTTGTCAACATGAGTACAGTACCACACAATACAACACATAGAATGGTATGTCAACATGAGTACAGTACCACACAATACAGAGAATGGTATGTCAACATGAGTACAGTACCACACAATACAACACATAGAATGGTATGTCAACATGAGTACAGTACCACACAACACATAGAATGGTATGTCAACATGAGTACAGTACCACACAATACAACACAGAGAATGGTATGTCAACATGAGTACAGTACCACACAATACAACACAGTGTTGTCAACATGAGTACAGTACCACACAATACAACACATAGAATGGTGTGTCAACATGAGTACAGTACCACACAATACAACACAGAGAATGGTATGTCAACATGAGTACAGTACCACACAATACAACACATAGAATGGTATGTCAACATGAGTACAGTACCACACAATACAACACAGAGAATGGTATGTCAACATGAGTACAGTACCACACAATACAACACAGTGTTGTCAACATGAGTACAGTACCACACAATACAACACAGAGAATGGTATGTCAACATGAGTACAGTACCACACAATACAACACAGTGTTGTCAACATGAGTACAGTACCACACAATACAACACAGTGTTGTCAACATGAGTACAGTACCACACAATACAACACAGTGTTGTCAACATGAGTACAGTACCACACAATACAACACAGAGAATGGTATGTCAACATGAGTACAGTACCACACAATACAACACAGAGAATGGTATGTCAACATGAGTACAGTACCACACAATACAACACAGTGTTGTCAACATGAGTACAGTACCACACAATACAACACAGAGAATGGTATGTCAACATGAGTACAGTACCACACAATACAACACAGAGAATGGTATGTCAACATGAGTACAGTACCACACAATACAACACAGAATGGTGTGTCAACATGAGTACAGTACCACACAATACAACACAGTGTTGTCAACATGAGTACAGTACCACACAATACAACACAGAATGGTATGTCAACATGAGTACAGTACCACACAATACAACACAGAGAATGGTATGTCAACATGAGTACAGTACCACACAATACAACACATAGAATGGTATGTCAACATGAGTACAGTACCACACAATACAACACATAGAATGGTATGTCAACATGAGTACAGTACCACACAATACAACACAGAGAATGGTATGTCAACATGAGTACAGTACCACACAACACAGAGAATGGTATGTCAACATGAGTACAGTACCACACAATACAACACAGAATGGTGTGTCAACATGAGTACAGTACCACACAATACAACACAGTGTTGTCAACATGAGTACAGTACCACACAATACAACACAGAGAATGGTATGTCAACATGAGTACAGTACCACACAATACAACACAGATAATGGTATGTCAACATGAGTACAGTACCACACAATACAACA
>NC_134899.1:1597137-1617137 GCF_041734735.1 Babylonia areolata
TGCTGTCACGAAGTTACAATTTCTCTGAATTTGAAAGCTTTATATAAAAATAGAGAAATGTTTCGATTTTCGAACTATGTTAGAAGAGGTTGGTGACATTAGTAAGTTCAATTTAAACAATGTAGAAAGAGAGAGAGAGAGAGAGAGAGAGAGAGAGAGAGAGAGAGAGAGAGAGAGAGAGAGAGAGAGAGAGAGAGAGAGAGAGAAACTCAGGAATAATCAACTGCAATGCCATCGGCCTGTTTTGAAGCGGTGCATAAATTGACACATTTCAGACACAGGGAACCCCGTAACTAAAGGGGAGGGGGACATGTTCACAGACATACGAGACAGACAGAGCTGGAGACAAAGAAACACACACACACACACACACACACACACACACACACACACACACACACACACAAACACACACACATAGAGAATCGGAAGAAGAAAAAGAGAACTAGCTAGAGAGAGAGAGAGAGAGAGAGAGAGAGAGAGAGAGAGAGAGAGAGAGAAGAAGAAGAAGAAGAAGAAGACACAGGCAGAGAGAGTGTCCCTTCTAATTAAATAATGGAATCTGTTTCACTGGCCACCGAACCCCATCTGTCAACACAAAAGCCCGTTTCAGAGAGAGAGAGATGGGGGGGGGGGGGGGAGAGAGAAAGAGAGAGAGAGAGAGAGGGGGAGAGAGAGAGAGAGAGACAGAGAGAGAGAGAGAGAGAGAGAGAGACAGAGAGAGAGAGAGACAGAGAGAGAGAGAGAGAGACAGAGAGAGAGAGAGAGAGACAGAGAAAGAGAGAGAGACAGAGAGAGAGAGAGACAGAGAGAGAGAGAGAGAGACAGAGAGAGAGAGAGAGAGAGAGAGAGAGAGAGAGAGAGAGAGAGAGAGAGAGAGAGAGAAGGTGGAGAGGGTTGGGAGAAGGTGAGTGGCTTACCACTCTCTCTCCACCCCCCTCCCTAAACATAATCCATTTGAAAATCTGACGTTTTTTTCAAGTCTGTTGCAGCAGGCCAAAGCACACCAGAACAAACGTCAACTTAGATGGGCACGAAAATGACATAACTAACAACTTGAAATCCCCTCCGCCCAGAAACAAATGGTAAAAAAGAAATGAAATCAGCGAAAAAGCAGCCAAAAACAAAGGAAAAATGAAAACAAACGAACAAAAAATCCGCAGCACTTTTGACAATGTAGGGAATCAGAGCCAGCCGTACACGTGTGACTTAAAAGCCCCTTGAAAAAAACAAACCCCAAACCACTACACAGAAACAGAAAGTGACGCTTTTGACAGCACAACCCACAGCAGACCAAAGCCTACCACACAACCAACTCCAGATATAGGACAGTATAACCCATGACTCGGGAGCCCAGCATCTACTTCAGAAGGATTATGGAAATAAAACAGGTGTTGTGGCACTAACAGACTTCAAACAGCCTAACTCGACACGCTGACATGAAAGTGAACTCCACCACTCATCGGCTGAAACCCTAATCTTCGCTTGAAAACTAACAATGTCGATCGACTGTTCAGTGTGCCTGTAAAAAAACTCCTACCCACTTTTTGTGCTTCATTTATTTCAGCTTCCTTGCTTCATACCTAAATTGTGTTCAACCATTTGCCTTCTATGTATCGTTTATCTAAAAATAAAAAAATAAAAAGGGTAACGTTTATTTGCTGATCTCCAAATAAAGGTGAAGGACTCCCCGGGCGGGCTCCTGTCCAGTGTGCTGGGTTAATGCTCCCCTTCCTCTGAAGATGATGTGCTGTTGCCTACATGCTCCGGGAGCTAGCCAATCATTCGGAGAAATTTGTTGTGACAAAAAAAACAACAACAAAAAAACAACAACAACGAAACGAGAAAAACAACAACGTAACAAGAAAGGCAAGGCCTTCAAGACTCACTTGTGATACACTTTTAAAAAAATCCAAGTTTTTATGTATTGAGTATAATGCATTTACTGTTATATTTATATTTTTTGTATTCTCTAAACTTGGCACTTTGATCTGATATTCGACCCAACAAAGGATCTGTCATTATTATCATTTTTTGTTCAAACGGGAACTTCTTTTGCTAAGCATGGAAGTTTTATTTATTGCAAACGTTTTGGTGAAGATAGCAGAACAAGGGAAATTACTCTGTTGGGGAACTTAGTTTGCTTTAAACTGATCTTTTTCATCTTAAACATTACATTTTGAAATTATATTCAATACATAAAAAGCTTGGATTTTTTTTTAAAAGTGCATCACAAGTGAGTCTTGAAGGCCTTGCCTCTCTTGTTTCAAAATGTAATGTTTAAGATGAGAAAGATCAGTTTAAAGCAAATTAACTCCACTAGCATTACAGAGTAATTTCCCCTTTTTACTATCTGAACCAAAACGTTTGCAAAATAAATAAAAATTCCATGCTTAGCAAAAGAAGTTCCTGTTTGAACAAAAAATGATAATAATGACTGCTCTAGCTGTTGGGTCAGAATATCGGATCAAAGTGCCAAGTTTAGAGAATAAAAAAAATATAAATATAACAGTAAATGCAGCTTGCATATAATTAGGCTTCATTCTTTATTTTTTTGTGCCAATCCCAGAAGCGCAATATTGTTTTAAACAAGATGACTGGAAAGAACTGGATTTTTCCTATTTTTATGCCAAATTTGGTGTCAACTGACAAAGTAGTTGCAGAGAAAATGTCAATGTTAAAGTTTACCACGGACACACAGACACACACACACACACAGACAACCGAACACCGGGTTAAAACATAGACTCACTTTGTTTACACAAGTGAGTAAAAAATAAACAAAAACGCTCACACATAAAAAACAAACAAATTAAAATAATTAGGAAATGAATAAACAAAACAAAAAGATAGACAGATAGATAGATAGATACAGACAGACAGATCGATAGATATATAGACAGACAGATAGATAGATAGACAGATATATTTAGACAGACAGACAGATAGAAAGACAGACAGACAGACAGATAGATAGACAGATAGAAAGACAGACAGACAGACAGATAGAAAGACAGACAGACAGACAGACAGATAGAAAGACAGACAGACAGACGGACAGATGATTCAAGTCGAACCACCTCAGTGGCCTCCAGCTGGCAGTACCCGTTTTCTTCCCGGCCTGCCCACAGTGCTGGGGGCCGGGAGGGGGGGGGGGGCGGGGGCTGTAGGAGGTGCCGGAACAAGGGACCAGGCTCCTCTCGCTGCCACTTCTCCTCTTCCTTCTTTGGAAGGGGGGGGGGGGCGGGGGCTGTAGGAGGTGCCGGAACAAGGGACCAGGCTCCTCTCGCTGCCACTTCTCCTCTTCCTTCTTTGGAGGGGGGGGGGGGGGGGCGGGGGCTGTAGGAGGTGCCGGAACAAGGGACCAGGCTCCTCTCGCTGCCACTTCTCCTCTTCCTTCTTTGGAGGGGGGGGGGGGGCTGTAGGAGGTGCCGGAACAAGGGACCAGGCTCCTCTCGCTGCCACTTCTCCTCTTCCTTCTTTGGGGGGGGGGGGGGGGGGGGAGCTGTGGGGGAGGTGTGGGGGGAGGCAGGGGAGCGGAGGGGAGAGCTGTGGGGGAGGTGCGGGGGGAGGCAGGGGAGCGGGGGAGGGGGGTTAATGACCTGCTGGGGGTGATGTGGTCAGGTGAGGGCAGAGAGAGCTTCTGTCAACATGGGTCATCACTCAGCCACGGCCCTTGGGACACCAGACAGACAGACACCCAGACACCCAACAGACACCCAGACAGACAGACACCCAGACAGACAGACAGACAGACAGACACCCAGACACACAGATAGGGTGAAAGAGAGACAGAGGAGGGAGGGGGGACCAGGGGGGGGGGTATGTCAATAAGGATCATCAATTAGACTCCAGTGAAATGAAAGAGAGAGAGAGAGAGAGAGAGGGCAGAGAGAGAGGGCAGAGAGAGAGGAGAGTCGAGGAAGAAGTAAACAGGACCTGGTCAGGGGTGTGGTGAATGAATGACATGGATACTAATTCAGCGCCAATCCTCGGGCGGAGACCAGACTCTAAACACTTCATGCACACGGGGTCATCTGCACGACAAGCTGCCTACCTGGGTACAGCTGGCTGACGGCTGCCATTGTGCACTCATCATGCGTTTCCTGTGTCATTCAATGACATTTCAGGCACACACACACACACACACACACACACACACACACACACACACACACACACACACACACAATTAGAGAGACGTGTAACATTTTATGTATACGACCATTTTGTTTATTTACCCTGCCATGTAGACAGCAATACTCCGTTTTCGGGGTTGTGCATACTGGCTATGTTGTTTTTTCCACAACCAATCGAACGCTGACATGGACTGCAGGATCTATAACGTGCGTATCTGATCATTGCGTGCGTGTACACACAAAGGGGGTGGTCATTGCACCACAATACAGTGTATACATCTTTATTAATCCAATTGGAAAGTACATGCAGTTACATGCCCGTCACTCACACCACACTGTTTCCCAGCCCGCAGTCCGGTCTATCATGTACGAGCATGAAACAGGTTAAACTTAAAGTGAACCAGTTCAATTAAAACACCAAAGTCATAACAATTAGCAGCTGGATTTGTACAACAGCAAAAGGAACTATAACATCTATTTTAAAGTAAAAACTAAGAAGCACTAATTCGGAATAAGAGACGCTATGATGGAATTAGCATTGTTATTATAAAACTTTCAATGACAGTTTCTGTCATAAAATCACAGTCTTTATTAACGTGACAATGCAGCAGCCAGGCCCAAACAAGATAATCATGGGATTGAAATGTGATTCACAGAGAGGGGAGAGAGAGAGAGAGAGAGAGAGAGAGAGAGAGAGAGAGAGGGAGGGAGACAAAGAGAGAGAGGGACAGACAAAGACGGATAGACACAGACAGACAGACACAGACAGAAACAGACAGAGACAGACAGACAGAGATAGACAGACAGACAGGCAGAGACAGACAGATGGACACAGACATAAACAGACAGAGACAGACAGACAGAGAGGCAGACACAGATAGACAGACAGAAACAGACAGAGATAGACAGACAGGCAGAGACAGACAGACAGAGACAGACAGAAACAGACAGAGATCTATAGACAGACAGACAGACAGACAAGCAGAGACAGACAGACAGAGACAAACAGACAGAGACAGACAGAGATCTATAGACATACAGACAGACAGGCAGAGACAGACAGACAGAGACAGACAGGCAGAGACAGACAGACAGAGACAGACAGACAGAGACAGACAGACAGGCAGAGACAGACAGGCAGAGACAGACAGAGACAGAGACAGACAGAGATCTATAGACAGACAGACAGGCAGAGACAGACAGACACAGACAGACAGACAGGCAGAGACAGACAGAGAGAAACAGACACAGACAGAGACAGACAGAAACAGAGATCTACAGACAGACAGGCAGAGACAGACAGACAGACAGGCAGGGATAGACAGACAGATATAGAGAGAGACAACCAGACAGAGACAGACAGAGAGACGGACGGACGTTGAAATAACTTTCGAAGAGAGAGAGAGAGAGAGAGAGAGAGAGAGAGAGAGAGAGTGTGTGTGTGTGTGTGTGTGTTTGTGTGTGCGTGCGTGTGTGTGTGTGTGTGTTGTGTGTGTGTGTGTGTGTGTGTGTGTGTGTGTATGTGGGGTGGTGGTGGTGACAAACTCCTTCCTTCCAGCCTCTAACCGCTCCACCCCCATCACACCCCCCCACCCCACCCCCACACACACCCAACCCCCGCTCACTCGCAAGGATTCTCACACTGTATTAGAAACTAGAATCGATACTTTTCAGAACTTTTGACATTCGAGAATTAAAATGATTCCGCCTGATCCACATCTCGATGTCGATTTTCTGAACTCGCACAGGAAAAAAAAGTCGAAGATAAAGAAGAAGACAAGGCAGAGAAAAACAAAGTCAGAAGAAGAAAACGGAAAAAAAATCTTGCAAGTTAGCATGATAAACAAATGTCAACGTACAACATTTTTTTCCTGTTCTTTTTCTGACAGATGCTTTATTCAACGTGAAGCGTGCCTGTGGGGAGAGGAGAGAGAGAGAGAGAGAGAGAGAGAGAGAGAGAGAGAGAGAGAGAGAGAGAGAGAGAGAGAGAGACAGAGAGACAGAGAGAGACAGAGAGACAGACAGACAGACAGAGACAGAGACAGAGAGAGAGACAGAGAGACAGAAAGAGACAGATGAGTCAGAGAAACAGAAACAGAGACATAGAGAGAGAGACAGAGAAACAGCGACAGAGACAGACAGAGACAGACAGACAGACAGAGAGAGAAAGAGACAGAGACAGAGAGACAGAGACAGAGAGAGGAGAGATCTGGAAAAAAACGGGCGATTTAATCAAAGTGCAAAAGGAAAAGCTAACAGCATTTTTATCACACACACCCCATCCCCACCCCATCCCCACCCACCCTCCCCGGCCACCTCGGTACACAACACGCTGAAATTTACGTTAAAATGCATACATGCACATAAACATGTGCATACATATTAATACCACCCACCCATTCACACACATACATACAGAGAGAGAGACAGACAGACAGACAGACAGAGACACAGGCAGAGAGCGAGAGAGAGAGAGAGCGGTGTGGGAAGAAATATTGATGCAAAGAAATGGATACAGTGTCCACATGATACATCGTCGCCATACAAACAGAAAGCCAGCGGTCACAGATACTGTAAACACACACACACACACACACACACACACACACACACACACACACACACACACACTTGACAAAGAAGAGGCAGGGCGAAGTGTGAACAAAGACCAAGCCAAATGAGCACTTTTAGAATCCAAATTTCACAAAAAACACCATTTCGGTCAAACAAATAAAACAAACCAAAACAAAAACCCTAACAGGAGAACAGGGGTACACAAGAGGACAAAGTATTAAAGAGGAAGAAAAAGATATCACAGCCATAATATAGCTTTTCCCCTCCAGCTAACGATGCGACTCAGACATTTCTAATCTGATAGGAAAAAAGGGCATTCTTCACATGGGAGGAAACCCTTGAGACTGGTGAAAGCTTCAAGCTTCCGAGCATCAATTGTTTCCCTTCTCTCGCAGTCTGCCTGTCGGTCCATCCGTCCGTCTGTGTGTTTGTCTGTCTGTCTGTCTCTCTTCTTTGCTAGTGCGCGATGTGCGTCATGACAATATGAATAATGACTGGTCACTTTCATCGAAGGACTATGAACATTAACCGGATAGGCCAACACTGACTTGAGCCGTGAGATCAATTATGGCAGTTTGTTTGTTATTTCCGGTTTACGAGAAAATATGTTCATCGTGTGTTTGTGGGAAGACACTGCTCCCAGTCTGAGCAAGCGCACAACACACACACACACACACACACACACGCACATCACGCCTTGTAACAAACTGAAGCATGGGAAGAATTAAAACATCTCCATGTGTCTTTTCTTTCAGCCTCCACCCCCCCCCCCCCTTCCCCCGGCCTCTCCTTGCCTCTTTCTCAATGTTCACTGCAGTACCAGTTGACTGGAGCTGGCGCTGGGTTTTCACCCCCTCTGTCTGTCTCCATTTCTCACCCCCCCCCCCCCCCCCCCCCCCGCCCCACATCCACCCCCCCCCCCCTCCCTCACCCGGCCGCTCCTTGCCTCTTTCTCAATGTTCACTGCAGTACCAGTTGACTGGAGCTGGCGCTGGGTTTTCACCCCCTCTGTCTGTCTCCATTTCTCTCCCCCCCTCCCCCGCCCCACATCCACCCCCCTCCCCAGCACCCCTCCCCCACCCCCCTGTCACCTTTCTCCTCCTTGCGGTCAACGAACCGCTCCTAAATCTGAGCTGGGGGTGTGTTGTCAGCCTGTGAACGTTCCATCACTGCTGACATGAATGTCCATCTGATCAGCCACACTGCCGTGCTCTGCAGGCCACAGGTCACAGGTCAGTGGTCAGAAGCCGCAGCAATCTTCCCTGGACAGGACAGGACATGCCGAAAAGCGGCGAGCCGTGTTATCGTTCAGCCGTGACGGCCACGCAGGTGTTTGTGGCTAGCCTGGCTGACCGCGACAAACTCCCTTCTTTCACTCTCTCTCTCTCCCCCTCTGTGTGTGTGTGTGTGTGTGTGTGTGTGTGTGTGTGACACGAAACGCTATCCTAATGCTCGGTATTGATATATATCTGAAAATTATATGCAACGACAAAGTCCAGGCTGGAAGTGTCAAATCTGGCTACGCAATGCTAGATATATACAGTAGAGCATTCAAAGATGTTAAATAGCATTTTGTTTATGCTGTCCGGCTCTTAGTGAAACCAGGCTGAAGCATTATTCTTTCTAATCATTCTGTTGATGTTCATGTGCCTGCAAATTAACCTGCTGTCTTCCAGGAGACACTGTATTGTATTCCATCGTATTGTATTGCCACAATATGTTTCTCTGTGTGAAATTCGGGCTGCTCTCCCCGGGGACAGTACTTCGCCACATCTTTTATCTGTGTGTATTTGTTTCACTGTCAATGTGGACCTTTCTACAGCATTTCGCTAGGGACCTCCCTTTTCATCCCCTGGGTTCTTTTACGTGCGCAAAGTGCATACAGCTTAAAGGACCCGCGTTTATAGTCTCATCTGAAAGACTAGCGTCCAGACCAGCCGCAGATTCTCGTTCCAAGGCAGACATGTTACCACTATGTCACAACTCCAGTGACCTGTTAATGCATCTGTACACAGCATTGTGACGTAGGTAATCTGTTAATGCATCTATACAGAGCATTCAAACTTAGAGAACTGTGACGTAGGTAATCTGTTAATGTACTAAAACAGAGCATTCAAACTTAGATAATTGTGACTGAGACATAGGTAATCTGTTAATATATCTATACAGAGCATTCAAACTAAGAGAATTGAGACGTTGGTAATCTGTTAATATATCCATACAGAGCATTCAAACTTAGAGAATTCTGACGTAGGTGATCTATCAATGTACTTATACAGAGCATTCAAACTTGGGGAATTGAGACGTAGGTGATCTATCAATGTACTTATACAGAGCATTCAAACTTGGGGAATTGAGACGTAGGTGATCTATCAATGTACTTATATACAGAGCATTCAAACTTAAAGAATTGAGACGTAGCTGATCTATCAATGTACTTGTACAGAACATTCAAACTTAGAGAGCTGTGACCTCGTGGCGTGAGAAAAACCAGTTTCTTATTTCCAATATCCATTGACATTTCTCGTTTTTCCGTAATTGAAAAAAAAGAAAAAGTTCTGAAATGATATTTGTTCACTTACTCCTCCATGAAGGGCCATTGCCTGGTGAATATATCACTCTCTCTCCCCCCCCTCCCCTTCTCTCTCTGTCTCTCTCTCTCTCTCCCCCCTCTCCCTCTCTCTCTGTCTCTCTCTCTCCCCCCTCTCCCTCTCTCTGTCTCTCTCCCCCCCCCCCCCTCCCTCTCTCTCTGTCTCTCCCCCCTCTCCCTCTGTCTCTCTCTCGCTCTCCCTACCCCTACTCCTCTCTCTCAAACCTCTTTGTCACACCTCTCTTAAAGCAAGAATGTTCGTGTGTGTGTGTGTGTGTGTGTGTGTGTGTGTGTGTGTGTGTGTGTGTGTGTGTGTGTGCGTGTGTGTGCGTGCGTCTGCGCCGGTGGCCTTTACAACAAAATCAGAAACGTTTTATTTTTCTCTCCCGCTCTCCTCCCCCTCATCCATCTCTCTCTCTCTCCTCCCCTCATCCATCTCTCTCTCCTCCCCTCATCCATCTCTGCCTCTCTCCTCCCCCCTCATCCATCTCTGCCTCTCTCCTCCCCCCTCATCCATCTCTGTCTCTCTCCTCCCCCTCATCCATCTCTGTCTCTCTCCTCCCCCTCATCCATCTCTGTCTCTCTCCTCCCCCTCATCCATCTCTGTCTCTCTCCTCCCCTTATCCATCTCTGTCTCGTTCCCCCTCATCCATCTCTCCCCTCATCCACCTTTGCCTCTCTCCTCCCCCTCATCCATCTCTCTCTCCTCCCCCTCATCCATCTCTCTGTCTTTCTCCATCCTCTTGTCTCCTTCTCCTCCTCCTCCTCTTTTTCAGCCTCTTGTCTCCTTCTCTTGTTTAGTATGATTGCTACTCCTCTTCCTTCATTCCTTTGAAAGACTGCGAAATTCTCAAACTGTATTGGTCTCTCTGCACTTGTCCTGGTCTGTAGGAGACATAAAATGTCAAAATCATATGCCAATTTCTCAATTGTTGAGATTCTCATTCTCGCGCAATCACTGACATGGCGGTGTGATGTGTCCTGTGTGACAGCTGTCCTGACCATCACAGACATGGCGGTGTGATGTGTCCTGTGTGACAGCTGTCCTGACCATCACAGACATGGCGGTGTGATGTGTCCTGTGTGACAGCTGTCCTGATTATCACAGACATGGCGGTGTGATGTGTCCTGTGTGACAGCTGTCCTGACCATCACAGACATGGCGGTGTGATGTGTCCTGTGTGACAGCTGTCCTGATTATCACAGACATGGCGGTGTGATGTGTCCTGTGTGACAGCTGTCCTGACCATCAGACATGGCGGTGTGATGTGTCCTGTGTGACAGCTGTCCTGACCATCACAGACATGGCGGTGTGATGTGTCCTGTGTGACAGCTGTCCTGACCATCACAGACATGGCAGAGAGATGTGTCCTGTGTGACAGCTGTCCTGATTATCACAGACATGGCGGTGTGATGTGTCCTGTGTGACAGCTGTCCTGACCATCACAGACATGGCGGTGTGATGTGTCCTGTGTGACAGCTGTCCTGACCATCACAGACATGGCGGTGTGATGTGTCCTGTGTGACAGCTGTCCTGACCATCACAGACATGGCGGTGTGATGTGTCCTGTGTGACAGCTGTCCTGACCATCACAGACATGGCAGAGAGATGTGTCCTGTGTGACAGCTGTCCTGACCATCACAGACATGGCGGTGTGATGTGTCCTGTGTGACAGCTGTCCTGACCATCACAGACATGGCAGAGAGATGTGTCCTGTGTGACTGCTCCAGGGTTTCACTCACACCGTCACGCTTTGTGCATCGGCACCGTGTCATCAGCACGTGACCAGGAATACTTCATCAGCAACACAGTCCATGTTTACCGAGGCTGCACGATTCGCTTTGCAGGCCAAAGTTCAACTTGAGGAGTGTGTTTTCCCAGTCACACCGCATACCAGATCCATGTTTTCCGTGTTGTGGGGAGGGGTCCGCAGGTAATGCGCCCGACTAGGAACCGAGTGTTGACGGTTCGGGTCCCGACATGTACATGAGCCACACGTCGTGTGGTGGTGTTGGTGCTGGGTTTCCGGGTGAAATGACAAACAAGATGCCGTGTGCACCACGCGCTTAGTGCACTTTAAACAGCCAACGGCAACAAAAAGAGCTTTTTCTGATAAAATTATGTATACCCCGCCCTCCCCCTCCCCCCTTGGGCCTTTGAAAGTAAACTAACTGTACTTGCCAACACAGAAAACAACAGATTGATGAGTACTGTGGACACACGTTCTTCTCGGTCATCACCTGAAATTCACACAGAGATCTGTTCTCTCCCCCCCCCTCTCTCTCTCCACACACACACACACACACACACACACAGAGTACAGCGATAAAACAGAAGGTGACTACCGAGTCTATAACACTTACATCACAAATTTACTTATTTTACAATCCACGTTTTTTGTTGTTGTTTCCGACTCACTTGTGTAAACAAAGTGAGTCTATGTTTTAACCCGGTGTTCGGTTGTGTGTGTGTGTGTGTGTGTGTGTGTGTGTGTGTGTGTCTGTGTGTCCGTGGTAAACTTTAACACTGACATTTTCTCTGCAAATACTTTGTCAGTTGACACCAAATTAGGCATAAAAATAGGAAAAATTCAGTTCTTTCCAGTCATTTTGTTTAAACCAATATTGTACCTCTGGGATGGGCACAAAAAAATAAAATATGAAGCCTAATTATATGCAAACTGCATTTACTGTTATATTTATATTTTTTGTATTCTCTAAACTTGGCACTTTGATATGATATTCTGACCCAACAACAAGAGCAATCATTATTATCATTGTTTGTTCAAACAGGAACTTCTTTTGCTAAGCATGGAAGTTTTAATTATTTTGCAAACGTTTTGGTGCAGAGGTTAAAAAGGGAAATTACTCTGTAATTAATGCTAGGGGACTTAATTTGCTTTAAACTGATCTTTCTCACTTAAACAGTACATTTTGAAATTATACTCAATACATAAAAAGCTTGGATTTTTTTTTAAGTGTATCACATGTGAGTCTTGAAGGCCTTGCCTCTCTTGTTTTTCTTCTAACAGACTCTCTCCATTTGCAACACATACAATACTTCAGAATGTTTTCCCTCTTCACGGCTAATTGTCTTTCGCCATGCAAAGCACGAAATTCAACCCACCAGCTGCACTGCACACTGTTTTTATCAAGCGCAGTGTGTACCTGTGATACAGGATTCATGCACGTTGTTTTGTTTTCATTTTAATCACAAAATAAAAGAACAATGCTTTCAGAATCTGTACCACCCCAAAGACCAGACGTTTGAATCAAAACCATGGTGTGGGAACCAGGATGAAAGGTGCAGTGCTCTGAGGACAGAATTAACCCCCTTGAATGATTCGTCGTCTGCTCTGCGTCGATGAGATGCCGACAACCCGGATTTCGGTCGGAAAGAGCACTTTTCAATTGGCTTTTTGTCGATTTTTAAACATTGTTTTACTTTTTAATTCAGATTCAGGTGGATTTTGTCCCCGCTGTACTCTGTTAATCACTGACAGAAACAGCACATACTTTATTTCAGAAGAAAAACGAGCTAACACCAAAAACACAATTCTACAAACATTGGTAATCAAGAAAAAAACAACAACAAAAAACAACAAACAAAAAAACAACCCCAAAACAAAAAACAAACAAACAAGAAAAAAGACAACACGAGAACTTAAAAAGGTACGTCGTTCATGTAAAAACAGCAGCACTATCTAAAAGCTTTACGAGTCAGTCATGGAAATATTCTTATTTACAATTATCATCCACCTGTACTTCGGTTTGCTGTTTCAGTTTCCATGGAGTGTCAGAGCGTGCAGACAGCTCTCTCTCTCTGTCTGTCTGTCTGTCTGTGTTTCAGTTTCCATGGAGTGTCAGAGCGTGCAGACAGCTCTCTCTCTCTCTGTCTGTCTGTGTTTCAGTTTCCATGGAGTGTCAGAGCGTGCAGACAGCTCTCTCTCTCTCTCTCTCTCTGTCTGTCTGTGTTTCAGTTTCCATGGAGTGTCAGAGCGTGCAGACAGCTCTCTCTCTCTCTCTGTCTCTGTCTGTCTGTGTTTCAGTTTCCATGGAGTGTCAGAGCGTGCAGACAGCTCTCTCTCTCTCTCTGTCTCTGTCTGTCTGTGTTTCAGTTTCCATGGAGTGTCAGAGCGTGCAGACAGCTCTCTCTCTCTCTCTGTCTCTGTCTGTCTGTGTTTCAGTTTCCATGGAGTGTCAGAGCGTGCAGACAGCTCTCTCTCTCTGTCTGTCTGTGTTTCAGTTTCCATGGAGTGTCAGAGCGTGCAGACAGCTCTCTCTCTCTGTCTGTCTGTGTTTCAGTTTCCATGGAGTGTCAGAGCGTGCAGACAGCTCTCTCTCTCTCTCTCTCTCTCTGTCTGTCTGTGTTTCAGTTTCCATGGAGTGTCAGAGCGTGCAGACAGCTCTCTCTCTCTCTCTCTCTGTCTGTCTGTGTTTCAGTTTCCATGGAGTGTCAGAGCGTGCAGACAGCTCTCTCTCTCTCTCTCTCTCTCTGTCTGTCTGTGTTTCAGTTTCCATGGAGTGTCAGAGCGTGCAGACAGCTCTCTCTCTCTCTCTCTCTCTCTCTCTCTCTGTCTGTCTGTGTTTCAGTTTCCATGGAGTGTCAGAGCGTGCAGACAGCTCTCTCTCTCTCTCTCTCTCTCTGTCTGTCTGTGTTTCAGTTTCCATGGAGTGTCAGAGCGTGCAGACAGCTCTCTCTCTCTCTCTCTCTCTGTCTGTCTGTGTTTCAGTTTCCATGGAGTGTCAGAGCGTGCAGACAGCTCTCTCTCTCTCTCTCTCTCTGTCTGTCTGTGTTTCAGTTTCCATGGAGTGTCAGAGCGTGCAGACAGCTCTCTCTCTCTCTCTCTCTGTCTGTGTTTCAGTTTCCATGGAGTGTCAGAGCGTGCAGACAGCTCTCTCTCTCTCTCTCCGTCTGTCTGTGTTTCAGTTTCCATGGAGTGTCAGAGCGTGCAGACAGCTCTCTCTCTCTCTCTCTCTCTCTCTGTGTTTCAGTTTCCATGGAGTGTCAGAGCGTGCAGACAGCTCTCTCTCTCTCTCTCTGTCTGTGTTTCAGTTTCCATGGAGTGTCAGAGCGTGCAGACAGCTCTCTCTCTCTCTCTCTCTCTGTCTGTCTGTGTTTCAGTTTCCATGGAGTGTCAGAGCGTGCAGACAGCTCTCTCTCTCTCTCTCTCTCTGTCTGTCTGTGTTTCAGTTTCCATGGAGTGTCAGAGCGTGCAGACAGCTCTCTCTCTCTCTCTCTCTCTCTCTCTCTCTCTCTCTCTCTCTCTCTCTCTCTCTCTGTCTGTGTTTCAGTTTCCATGGAGTGTCAGAGCGTGCAGACAGCTCTCTCTCTCTCTCTCTCTCTCTCTGTCTGTCTGTGTTTCAGTTTCCATGGAGTGTCAGAGCGTGCAGACAGCTCTCTCTCTCTCTCTCTCTGTCTGTCTGTGTTTCAGTTTCCATGGAGTGTCAGAGCGTGCAGACAGCTCTCTCTCTCTCTCTCTCTGTCTGTCTGTCTGTCTGTCTGTCTGTCTGTATGTATGTATGTATCGCAGGGCTGCTGACATCAGTCGAGTCCTCAGTGTCTGCCTGTTAAAACAATTGTTCAGGTCTCGGCAGAGGGATGTTGTTTCCGCCGTGTGTCAATGCAGTCCACTTATAGCTGTTGCTATCACTTCCCTGTTCTCATTATTATACACCATTCCCTGTTCTCATTATTATACACCATTCCCTGTTCTCATTATTATACACCATTCCCTGTTCTCATTATTATACACCATTCCCTGTTCTCATGATTATACACCATTCCCTGTTCTCATTATTATACACCATTCCCTGTTCTCATTATTATACACCATTCCCTGTTCTCATTATTATACACCATTCCCTGTTCTCATGATTATACACCATTCCCTGTTCTCATGATTATACACCATTCCCTGTTCTCATTATTATACACCATTCCCTGTTCTCATGATTATACACCATTCCCTGTTCTCATTATTATACACCATTCCCTGTTCTCATGATTATACACCATTCCCAGTTCTCATGATTATACACCATTCCCTGTTCTCATGATTATACACCATTCCCTGTTCTCATGATTATACACCATTCCCTGTTCTCATGATTATACACCATTCCCTGTTCTCATGATTATACACCATTCCCTGTTCTCATTATTATACACCATTCCCTGTTCTCATTATTATACACCATTCCCTGTTCTCATTATTATACACCATTCCCTGTTCTCATGATTATACACCATTCCCTGTTCTCATGATTATACACCATTCCCTGTTCTCATTATTATACACCATTCCCTGTTCTCATGATTATACACCATTCCCTGTTCTCATTATTATACACCATTCCCTGTTCTCATTATTATACACCATTCCCTGTTCTCATGATTATACACCATTCCCTGTTCTCATGATTATACACCATTCCCTGTTCTCATTATTATACACCATTCCCTGTTCTCATTATTATACACCATTCCCTGTTCTCATTATTATACACCATTCCCTGTTCTCATTATTATACACCATTCCCTGTTCTCATTATTATACACCATTCCCTGTTCTCATGATTATACACCATTCCCTGTTCTCATTATTATACACCATTCCCTGTTCTCATTATTATACACCATTCCCTGTTCTCATGATTATACACCATTCCCTGTTCTCATTATTATACACCATTCCCTGTTCTCATTATTATACACCATTCCCTGTTCTCATTATTATACACCATTCCCTGTTCTCATTATTATACACCATTCCCTGTTCTCATGATTATACACCATTCCCTGTTCTCATTATTATACACCATTCCCTGTTCTCATGATTATACACCATTCCCTGTTCTCATTATTATACACCATTCCCTGTTCTCATGATTATACACCATTCCCTGTTCTCATTATTATACACCATTCCCTGTTCTCATGATTATACACCATTCCCTGTTCTCATGATTATACACCATTCCCTGTTCTCATGATTATACACCATTCCCTGTTCTCATTATTATACACCATTCCCTGTTCTCATTATTATACACCATTCCCTGTTCTCATGATTATACACCATTCCCTGTTCTCATTATTATACACCATTCCCTGTTCTCATGATTATACACCATTCCCTGTTCTCATTATTATACACCATTCCCTGTTCTCATTATTATACACCATTCCCTGTTCTCATGATTATACACCATTCCCTGTTCTCATTATTATACACCATTCCCTGTTCTCATTATTATACACCATTCCCTGTTCTCATGATTATACACCATTCCCTGTTCTCATTATTATACACCATTCCCTGTTCTCATTATTATACACCATTCCCTGTTCTCATTATTATACACCATTGTTCGCAGCTGCACCTCCTCCACCCCCCCCCCTCCCCCGCTCCCCACACACAGTTCTGAAGAACGCAACAGTGAACTGGAGACCCAGGCATGAAGACGTATCTATATACAGCTATCTGTCTTGTTTGTCCAGCGACCTATATCCTGTCTGCACTATCTGTACCACTTTCTATGTGTGTCTTCTCCCCCCCCTCTCTCTCTGGTGTGTGTGTGTGGGGGGGGGGGGGGGGGTGTGTGCAGAGAACTCCCAATCTTAACTGAAAGATGTAATCTTGCGTATTTCTAACTCGTTATTTTCTTTTGGTTATAATTATGATCAGAACATCCATGTTGACCATTCTGCTGAAGGTGTGTGTACAACATGTGCACCCAGATGAACACAAGTCGTGACCTTATATTATATTATTTGGTTACTTTTCCTCTTTGTCTTTCTGCACTGCAGACATATTTTTGTCTTTCTGCACTGCAAACACACACATACACACACACACACACACGCACGCACACACACACACACGCGCGCGCGCGCGCACTCATACGTACGAGCACAATCACATACACACACAGTCATCTCCCATGTTTACGCTGACATACCGGTTTTCAGAAAGACATGATCCTTCAAGGTTTAGGCGTTCGGCAAACATATCGAAGGACACACACACACACACACACACACACACACACACACACACACACCTTTCTCCTTCCAACGACCCCTGTCCCGCTCAGTACGGACGAGTCACATTTATGTCCTCTCTGTCCCCCTTTTTTAACACCCAGTTGATTTGTATTCCCTCTTCAACAAAACTGAGAGAGGGGGATCTGGGAATTAAAGGCAATAGAGAGAGGCACAGAGAGAGAGAGAGAGAGAGAGAGAGAGAGAGAGAGAGAGCGGGGGGGTGGGGGTGGGGGGAGAGAGAGACAGAGAGTGAGACAGAGAGAGAGAATGACTGACTGACAGACAGACAGACAGGAATAGCGGGGTATGGGTGGCGTTAAAAAAACATTCATAACTGACACCATCCTGTAAACGGGGCCCATAAAAGGTCCACCGGAAATGATATGTCACAGCGTGTTAAGTCCTCAACACGTATAGTTTACACATCACTATACTGCAGCCTGTCCCTCCACCTCCCCCCACCCCATCCCCCACTGACGTGGATACAGTGAGTGTCAGCAAAACTATGTACTGGTTTAGAGAAACCAGAAAATTAATCACTGACACGAATGTTAGTGAAAGCATCGTCGTGTTCAAATGTTTGCGAAGGAGGAAAAAAAAGAAGAAAACGCGCTCTAGCTCTCAGCCTTTGGTGGAACTCTTTTACACAGATAATCTGAGACCGCTCATTCACTCAATCATTTATTTGTTTGTTCAGTTCTCTCATTCCTTCACTGGATCAATTTTCTGATTCGTTCGCCCGTTTTCGTTCAAACTTATGAGCAGGTTGGCAAGGGACATTACTGCGTCGGGCGCTGCGCTCCCTTTGGTGGGATGGTCGGAATGGTGTGTCCACACCTGTCAACTATCAAGTGCATGTTGAAATCATGTGGCTAGTCTGTATTTGGCCCTGGATACAACTGACTTCATGTTGACTTCACTCTTCTTCTTTAAAACAAAAATCTTTTGTTATTATTCTTTTGTCTTAGTCCACAAACAATCCTTCATATATATTCACTGTCCTGACAAAGTTGGTGGAAAGATGATGATGATGACGTGAGTATTTGTATAGCGCCCATCCTCGGTCGGAGACCAAGCTCTATACGCTTTAGAAACACGTAGTCATTTGCACAACAGGTTGTCTACCTGGGTACATCCGACAGACAACTGCTGTTTGGGTGCTCGTCATTCGTTTCCCGTGTCATTAAGCAGATTTATGTCACACATAAATCATATACTCATACGGACATGAAGCATTTTACGTGTATGACCGTGTTTTTTTTTTTTCCATTTATCCAGCCATTTAGGCAGTTATACTCCGTTTTCGGGGGTGTTCATGTTGGGTATGGTCTTGTTTCCATAACCCACCGAACACTGACATGTATTTCAGGATCGTTTACTTGCGCATTTGTTCTTCTGCGTGCATATACACACGAAGGGGGTTCAGGCACTGGCAGGTCTGCACATATGTTGACCTGGGAGATCGGGAAGATCTCCACCCTTTACCCACCAGGCGCCGTTACCGAGATTCGAACCCGGGACCCTCAGATTGAAAGTCCAACGCTTTAACCACTCGGCTATTTCTCAACTACCAGCTGAAAGCGACACTGACAGGTGTGGGATCGGGAACACGCCACAGACATCACCACACTGGGGGACACGTGACCCCCCGAGGGAAGAGACACAGGCCCACCGAGACACAGCTGGTGATGAGACTTCCGGGCTGACACTGAAGATGGGCCTCACCTGTCGCCCCTGTTGTGATTTACAGCAAAACTAACTTCATCAGGAGTGGCTGGGGAGCTGGCTGATGCAGTACCCAGATTTTATCTAACATCACTGATCTCGGAGCTGCCGGTATCATTTCAAACAATTCACACCTGGGATTTGAACCAGAAAGAGCCGCACACTTGTGTGGGAGTGGCTGACAACCAGGATACACCGTCAACCAGCATGCCCGCAAGTCCTTTCATTAAACAACCACAACACACCTTCGTTTCCAATTAAACTTAACAACGGTTTTATGCCAGTGTCGGTGATTGGTCACTTTCTTTCTATATAAACTTTTCCAAATTCTGCAACTGCTGGGATTAATGGGCACAGTTGTTAACCTTAAAAAGTATGGCGATGTTCTTTGTATGGGGGGCAGACCGACCTGTGAGACAGACAATGGGTAAGCAGACAGGACAGACAGGGAAGCACTGAGACAGACAGACAGACACAAAGACAAGCAGAGAGAGAGAGAGAGAGAGAGGGTGGGGGGGGGGAGAACAAATACGTATACAGATACTGTCAGTCGTGTATCAACAGAACAATGGGTCACTGTCTGTGCCAACACCGAAGAAAGAAAAAAAAACAACACTTTTATTCATTCTCTTTGTCACACACACACACACACACCAAAAAAAAAAAACCCCACAGAGTTAAACAGTTGCTCATTGTATCACTATTGTTCGTGTTGATTAGAGACAGGGCACTGCATTGACAGAGAAACACACACACACACACACACACACACACACACACTGTGGCACAGAAGCACACACATATATGCACATACACACTGAAACACAGGCAGACAGACAGACAGACAGACAGACAGACACACACACACACACACACAGAGTAGAAGAGCAATGCATTTTAATGCACGGTAGTGTGAGGCCAT
>NC_134899.1:1624637-1642137 GCF_041734735.1 Babylonia areolata
AATAACGGACACACAGTGACTCTTCACAGAATAACGGACACACAGTGACTCTTCACAGAATAACGGACACACAGTGACTTCACAGAATAACGGACACACAGTGACTCTTCACAGAATAACGGACACACAGTGACTCTTCACAGAATAACGGACACACAGTGACTTCACAGAATAACGGACACACAGTGACTCTTCACAGAATAACGGACACACAGTGACTCTTCACACAGAATAACGGACACACAGTGACTCTTCACAGAATAACGGACACACAGTGACTTCACAGAATAACGGACACACAGTGACTCTTCACAGAATAACGGACACACAGTGACTCTTCACAGAATAACGGACACACAGTGACTTCACAGAATAACGGACACACAGTGACTTCACAGAATAACGGACACACAGTGACTCTTCACAGAATAACGGACACACAGTGACTTCACAGAATAACGGACACACAGTGACTCTTCACAGAATAACGGACACACAGTGACTTCACAGAATAACGGAGACACAGTGACTTCACAGAATAACGGACACACAGTGACTCTTCACAGAATAACGGACACACAGTGACTCTTCACAGAATAACGGACACACAGTGACTCTTCACAGAATAACGGACACACAGTGACTCTTCACAGAATAACGGACACACAGTGACTCTTCACAGAATAACGGACACACAGTGACTCTTCACAGAATAACGGACACACAGTGACTCTTCACAGAATAACGGACACACAGTGACTCTTCACAGAATAACGGACACACAGTGACTCTTCACAGAATAACGGACACACAGTGACTCTTCACACAGAATAACGGACACACAGTGACTCTTCACAGAATAACGGACACACAGTGACTCTTCACAGAATAACGGACACACAGTGACTTCACAGAATAACGGACACACAGTGACTTCACAGAATAACGGACACACAGTGACTCTTCACAGAATAACGGACACACAGTGACTCTTCACAGAATAACGGACACACAGTGACCTTCACAGAATAACGGACACACAGTGACTCTTCACAGAATAACGGACACACAGTGACTCTTCACAGAATAACGGACACACAGTGACTCTTCACAGAATAACGGACACACAGTGACTTCACAGAATAACGGACACACAGTGACTCTTCACAGAATAACGGACACACAGTGACTCTTCACAGAATAACGGACACACAGTGACTCTTCACCAGAATAACGGACACACAGTGACTCTTCACAGAATAACGGACACACAGTGACTTCACAGAATAACGGACACACAGTGACTCTTCAACAGAATAACGGACACACAGTGACTCTTCACAGAATAACGGACACACAGTGACTCTTCACAGAATAACGGAGACACAGTGACTCTTCACAGAATAACGGACACACAGTGACTCTTCACAGAATAACGGACACACAGTGACTCTTCACAGAATAACGGACACACAGTGACTCTTCACAGAATAACGGACACACAGTGACTCTTCACAGAATAACGGACACACAGTGACTCTTCACAGAATAACGGACACACAGTGACTCTTCACAGAATAACGGACACACAGTGACTCTTCACAGAATAACGGACACACAGTGACTCTTCACAGAATAACGGACACACAGTGACTCTTCACAGAATAACGGACACACAGTGACTCTTCACAGAATAACGGACACACAGTGACTCTTCACAGAATAACGGACACACAGTGACTCTTCACAGAATAACGGACACACAGTGACTCTTCACAGAATAACGGACACACAGTGACTCTTCACAGAATAACGGACACACAGTGACTCTTCACAGAATAACGGACACACAGTGACTCTTCACAGAATAACGGACACACAGTGACTCTTCACAGAATAACGGACACACAGTGACTCTTCACAGAATAACGGACACACAGTGACTCTTCACAGAATAACGGACACACAGTGACTCTTCACAGAATAACGGACACACAGTGACTCTTCACAGAATAACGGACACACAGTGACTCTTCAGAATAACGGACACACAGTGACTCTTCACAGAATAACGGACACACAGTGACTCTTCACAGAATAACGGACACACAGTGACTCTTCACACAGAATAACGGACACACAGTGACTCTTCACAGAATAACGGACACACAGTGACTCTTCACAGAATAACGGACACACAGTGACTCTTCACAGAATAACGGACACACAGTGACTCTTCACAGAATAACGGACACACAGTGACTCTTCACAGAATAACGGACACACAGTGACTCTTCACAGAATAACGGACACACAGTGACTCTTCACAGAATAACGGACACACAGTGACTCTTCACACAGAATAACGGACACACAGTGACTCTTCACACAGAATAACGGACACACAGTGACTCTTCACAGAATAACGGACACACAGTGACTCTTCACAGAATAACGGACACACAGTGACTCTTCACAGAATAACGGACACACAGTGACTCTTCACACAGAATAACGGACACACAGTGACTCTTCACAGAATAACGGACACACAGTGACTTCACAGAATAACGGACACACAGTGACTCTTCACAGAATAACGGACACACAGTGACTCTTCACAGAATAACGGATACACAGTGACTCTTCACAGAATAACGGACACACAGTGACTTCACAGAATAACGGACACACAGTGACTCTTCACAGAATAACGGGACACACAGTGACTCTTCACAGAATAACGGACACACAGTGACTTCACAGAATAACGGACACACAGTGACTCTTCACAGAATAACGGACACACAGTGACTCTTCACAGAATAACGGACACACAGTGACTTCACAGAATAACGGACACACAGTGACTCTTCACAGAATAACGGACACACAGTGACTTCACAGAATAACGGACACACAGTGACTCTTCACAGAATAACGGACACACAGTGACTCTTCACAGAATAAAGGGACAAGGAGAGGGGGAGCTATTCACGGATATTTTTTGTCTGTATTTCTACACCCAGTCTACCTATGTCTAACTCTCTGTCTCTCTGTCTATCTCTGTCTCTCTCTCACTCTGTCTGTCTGTCTCTGTCTCTCTCTCACTTTCCCTCTCCGTATATCTGTCTGTCTGTCTGTGTCTCTCTATTTCTCTCTTACACTTTCTCATACACAGGTGTATACACAAACATACTATTTTTCTTTATTTTCCCCTCCAGTCTTTTGTATGAAAGTGTAATGCGCGTGCATTGAATAAGCTGTCATTGTGTTTCTTCATTTTTAGCCATGGTTGTGTGAGTGAATTTGTTTGATAATATTCAGTGTATTATCATCATTCATCCTGCCTTACATCATTGTCGTTCTCTTCGACGAGAGGGGAGGGGGAGGGGGGGGGGGTCAGAGAGAGACAGAGAGAGATAGATAGAGAGAGACAGATAGAGAGATAGAAACAGACATACAGAACAGAGAGACGAGGATAGAGATGGAGGGGGCGGGGACAGAGAGAGACAGAGAGAGGGACAGAGACAGACAGAGAAACAGAGAGAGGGACAGAGACAGACAGAGAGACAGAGAGAGGGACAGAGACAGACAGAGAAACAGAGAGAGGGAAACAGTCAGACAGACCTACAGACAGGCAGACAAAGGCAGAGAAAGTGAAATGTCTTTGATGTCGTTAAGAATGTTTTCTTCATGGAGTTGAGTTAATTACAATTGGTCTGAAGAGTTTTACATGATTTTTCCTGGAATAAATAAGCCAGGTCATTTACGTGCAGTGCGCACGCGGGTTTTTGTGTGTTTGTGTGCTTGTGACATTGTGCGTGGTGTGGGTTAATGGGTTGTTACCGTGGGTGCGTGCGTCTGTGTGTACAGAGAGAGAGAGAGAGAGAGAGAGAGAGAGAGAGACAGACAGACAGACAGACAGACAGACAGACAGAGAAAGACAGAGATATAACGACAAGGAATTTGTTTGATCATGGAAAAGGAGTAAGCATGCACACTTCTCTTCATCACCCCCTCAGGGCAAAGAGAAAAATAGATCGGAAGTAATGATAAAACTGATGGGTAGATTATAGAACACACAGGGTGCACTCACAGTTCATACACAGTTCAGTCCAGTCCAGTTACTCAGTGAGGCATCACTGCGTTCGGACAAATCCATACACGCTGCACCACATCTGCTAAGCAGAAGCCTAAGAGAGAGAGAGAGAGAGAGAGAGAGAGAGAGAGAGAGAGGAGAGTTTAATGATTCACTTTACACTTTCAAGGTGTTTCAGTCTTCAAGGTGTGCATGTTGATATTTAAAAGACACAGGAAACGAGCCGCGATAGAGCCAGACAACCTTCAAACAACCTTCATGGAGCCAGACAACCTTCAAACAACCCTCATGGAGCCAGACAACCTTCATGGAGCCAGACAGACAACCTTCATGGAGCCAGACAACCTTCATGGAGCCAGACAGACAACCTTCATGGAGCCAGACAACCTTCAAACAACCCTCATGGAGCCAGACAACCTTCAAACAACCCTCATGGAGCCAGACAACCCTCATAGACAACCGTCATGGAGCCAGACAGACAACCGTCATGGAGCCAGACAATGGAGCCAGACAACCTTCAAACAACCCTCATGGAGCCAGACAACCTTCATGGAGCCAGACAGCCTTCAAACAACCCTCATGGAGCCAGACGACAACCTCATGGAGCCAGACAACCTTCAAACAACCCTCATGGAGCCAGGACAACCCTCATAGACAAACCGTCATGGAGCCGGACAGACAACTTATGGTCTGACATTTCATACCAGTACTATGCAACCTCTGGCCCCTGTACATGACACCCATCTGTGTCTGCTCGTACTCACCTCACTGTTGCCCTCCGTAATCAGTCTTCCTGGTCTCTATTTCTTCTACACTTCTCGATCCAGTGTATACACAAACAACTATTTCTATTCTGAGTCTTTGCATGACAAGAAATGCCGTGCATTGAATCAAGTGCAAGTCGTTCATAAGTTTCAGCCATGGTTCTGTGAGGAATGTGATAAATTCATGTATTATCAGATTCATCGCCTACATCATTGTGTCTCTTGACGAGAGGAGGGACATGGGGGGCCAGACGAGACAAGATTCAGGAGAGAGGACAGAGGACAGACAGACAGACCTCAGGGAGCAAGGAGCGGGGAAGCTTTGGCAGGAGCTGGGCGGGGGGGAGGGGGTCAGAGGACACAGACCAGATATAGGAGCAGAAGACAAGGAAGAAACAGACATACCACATGAGAGACAGAAGAATTGAGGGGGGACAGCAGAGACAGAGAGAGGTGACAGAGCAGACAGAGAAACTAGAGAGCAGGAAATCAGACAGACCTCAGCGGCAGACAATCATGAGCAGAAAGGAAACTGTCTTGAGTCGTTAAATTTCTTCATGGAGTGAGTTAATTACATTGGTCGAAGAGTTACATGACTTTTCATGGAAAAAAAGCCAGGTCATTAGGCAGCGCGCAGCGGATTTGTGTGTATTGCAGGCTGTGAACATTGTCTGGGTGGGTTAATGAGTAGATTACGTGGATGCGTGCGTCTGTTACAGAAGGTAGAGAGCCAGAGAGATGAGGGAGAGACAGAAGAGACTTAGAGAGCAGAGACAACTTCAGGAGCCAGACAACTCAGGAGCAGACAGACTCAGAGCAGAAACTCATGGATTACGACAGACATTTGTTATCATGGAAAAGGAAGCACAACTCTATACCCCTCATGGGCCAAGGAGAAAACTATGGGAAGAGAAGAAACTGATGGGTAGTATAGAAACACTCATGGGCTGACACACATTCATGACACAGTTCAGTCCATCCGTTCATCAGTGAGCCATACAACCTCTGGTCGGACAACAACTCATCACGCGCAACACTTCTGGCAAGCAGAAGCCTAAGAGAGAGCAGACAGACAACCTTCATGGAGCCAGACACCTTCAAACTAACCCTCATGGAGCAGACAACCTTAAACAACCCTCATGGAGCCAGACAACCTTCAAACACCCCTCATGGAGCCAGACAACCCGTCATGGAGCCAGACAGACAACCGTCATGGAGCCAGACAGACAACCGTCATGGAGCCAGACAGACAACCGTCATGGAGCCAGACAGACACCTCATGGAGCCAGACAACCTTCAAACAACCCTCATGGAGCCAGACAACCTTCAAACAACCCTCATGGAGCCAGACAACCTTCATGAGCCAGACAACCTTCATGGAGCCAGACAACCTTCATGGAGCCAGACAACCTTCATGGAGCCAGACAGACAACCTTCATGGAGCCAGACAGACAACCTTCATGGAGCCAGACAGACAACCTTCATGGAGCCAGACAACCTTCATGGAGCCAGACAACCTTCATGGAGCCAGACAGACAACCTTCATGGAGCCAGACAGACAACCTTCATGGAGCCAGACAACCTTCATGGAGCCAGACAACCTTCAGACAACCTTCATGGAGCCAGACAACCTTCAGACAACCTTCATGGAGCCAGACAACCTTCAAACAACCTTCATGGAGCCAGACAACCTTCAAACAACCTTCATGGAGCCAGACAACCTTCAGACAACCTTCATGGAGCCAGACAACCTTCAAACAACCTTCATGGAGCCAGACAACCTTCAGACAACCTTCATGGAGCCAGACAACCTTCAGACAACCTTCATGGAGCCAGACAACCTTCAGACAACCTTCATGGAGCCAGACAACCTTCAGCCGACCTTTATGGAGCCAGACAACCTTCATGGAGCCAGACAACCTTCAGACAACCTTCATGGAGCCAGACAACCTTCAGCCAACCTTTATGGAGCCAGACAACCTTCATGGAGCCAGACAACCTTCATTGAGCCAGACAACCTTCATGGAGCCAGACAACCTTCATTGAGCCAGACAACCTTCATGGAGCCAGACAACCTTCATGGAGCCAGACAACCTTCAGACAAACTTCATGGAGCCAGACAACCTTCATGGAGCCAGACAACCTTCATGGAGCCAGACAACCTTCAGACAATCTTCATGGAATCAGACAACCTTCATGGAGCCAGACAACCTTCAGACAACCTTCATGGAGCCAGACAACCTTCATGGAGCCAGACAACCTTCATGGAGCCAGACAACCTTCAGACAAACTTCATGGAACCAAGCCCCCAGCTCTAACTTGACCTTGAGGGCGACAGCCAATAGTTCCTTAAACACTACTACTGTAAAACACCCCCTCCCCACCCCCTAACTCCATAACAACTCATTCAGACGGCGACAAAGCAGTGACAGACATGGATGAGCACCACCAGACAGACCCTACGACCGCCACATCCATGTTCCCCGCCACGACCCACACGTGGTACGGCTGAGGACACACCGTTCTGGACAATATTACTGGATGAACGCTTTGAGAGAAAAAGACTGAACATCGTCTGTTGTTTGGTGCATACCGTCCCCCCCCCATGCCCCCCCACCCCCACCCCCCTCACGCCACCACCCCTCCCTCATCGCTTTCATCGCCACGCTGTACGGTGTGTTGTCCACTTGGCGACTCTTGATGATGATCACTGTGCTGTGGTCAGTGTCTGGTGTGGTGCCGGTTAATGTTGGTGGTCAGTGTCTGGTGTGGTGCCGGTTAATGTTGGTGGTCAGTGTCTGGTGTGGTGCCGGCTAATGTTGGTGGTCAGTGTCTGGTGTGGTGCCGGCTAATGTTGGTGGTCAGTGTCTGTTGTGGTGCCGGTTAATGTTGGTGGTCAGTGTCTGGTGGTGCCGGCTAATGTTGGTGGTCAGTGTCTGTTGTGGTGCCGGCTAATGTTGGTGGTCAGTGTCTGGTGTGGTGCCGGCTAATGTTGGTGGTCAGTGTCTGGTGTGGTGCCGGCTAATGTTGGTGGTCAGCCAGGAGTTGGAAGCCACACTTCACAACCACTGCTCTCCTCTTGTCACCCTACCACCTTACTCCTTCTCCCTCTCTCTCTCTCTCTTCATCTGTGTGCCTGTCTGTCTGTCTGTGTGTTTATGTGTCGGTCTGTCTTATCTATCTGTCTGTCTCTCTGTGTGTCTCTCTCACTCCTCTTCAAAGTCAGAATCATTCTATTTCGTATCCTCCTCTTCCTCCCGCATTTCCTGCCCTCTCTCTCTGTGTCTCTTGTCTCTGCCTGCCTTCCCCAGTAACGCTTTTCGCCCCCCCCCCCCTACCTCCCGCCTCTCTTCCTCATATCTACACGTGCCTGCGTGCACAAAAACATCATGTTCATGGGTTCTGTCCTCCGGTTTTTGTGTGCAAGTTTTAGTGAGTAACCATGGTCATGTGAATGCGTTTGTTTTATTTCGCCTTGTGTCGTCTGGTTTGGCCATACACTGTTTTTGTTTTCTGGAGCGGACAGCCCGTATGGACAGCCTTTATCATTCTGTTGTTTTGGAGCGGACAGCCCGTATGGACAGCCTTTATCATTCTGTTGTTTTGGAGCGGACAGCCTGTATGGACAGCCTTTATCATTCTGTTGTTTTGGAGCGGACAGCCCGTATGGAC
Source organism: Babylonia areolata (assembly GCF_041734735.1). Taxonomy (NCBI): domain Eukaryota; kingdom Metazoa; phylum Mollusca; class Gastropoda; order Neogastropoda; family Buccinidae; genus Babylonia; species Babylonia areolata. The sequence goes on from NC_134899.1 coordinate 1,633,176, forward strand.
AGCCTTTATCATTCTGTTGTTTTGGAGCGGACAGCCCGTATGGACAGCCTTTATCATTCTGTTGTTATGGAGCGGACAGCCCGTATGGACAGCCTTTATCATTCTGTTATGGAGCGGACAGCCCGTATGGACAGCCTTTATCATTCTGTTATGGAGCGGACAGCCCGTATGAACAGCCTTTATCATTCTGTTATGGAGCGGACAGCCCGTATGAACAGCCTTTATCATTCTGTTATGGAGCGGACAGCCCGTATGGACAGCCTTTATCATTCTGTTATGGAGCGGACAGCCCGTATGGACAGCCTTTATCATTCTGTTATGGAGCAGACAGCCCGTATGGACAGCCTTTATCATTCTGTTATGGAGCGGACAGCCCGTATGGACAGCCTTTATCATTCTGTTATGGAGCGGACAGCCCGTATGGACAGCCTTTATCATTCTGTTATGGAGCGGACAGCCCGTATGGACAGCCTTTATCATTCTGTTATGGAGCGGACAGCCCGTATGAACAGCCTTTATCATTCTGTTATGGAGCGGACAGCCCGTATGGACAGCCTTTATCATTCTGTTATGGAGCGGACAGCCCGTATGGACAGCCTTTATCATTCTGTTATGGAGCGGACAGCCCGTATGAACAGCCTTTATCATTCTGTTATGGAGCAGACAGCCCGTATGGACAGCCTTTATCATTCTGTTATGGAGCGGACAGCCCGTATGGACAGCCTTTATCATTCTGTTATGGAGCGGACAGCCCGTATGAACAGCCTTTATCATTCTGTTATGGAGCGGACAGCCCGTATGGACAGCCTTTATCATTCTGTTATGGAGCGGACAGCCCGTATGGACAGCCTTTATCATTCTGTTATGGAGCGGACAGCCCGTATGGACAGCCTTTATCATTCTGTTTTGCTCAGTCGTTCGCTCTCTCAATTTTAATCTGTCTGTCTGTCTGTCTGTCACTGTCTCTCTCTCTCTCTTCTTCTTCTGACAGCCTGTGTGGAAAGCCGTTATATTTTTTATGCTCAGTCCTTCGCTCCCTCTGTCTCTCTTTGTCTGTCTCTCTGTCTTTTCTTCTTCTTCTTCGCTCTCTCTGTCTCTCTGTCTTTTCTTCTTCTTCTTCGCTCTCTCTGTCTCTCTGTCTTTTCTTCTTCTTCTTCGCTCTCTCTCCCCTCTCAGACTCTGGTTTTTCTCTCCGCGTCTTTATATCCCTGTTTTTTTGTCTCTGTGTCTCTGTGTGTGTGTGTGTGTGTGTGTGTGTGTGTGTGTGTGTGTCTGTCTGTCTTTCCATCTGTGTGTGTGTGTGTGTGTGTGTGTGTGTCCGTCTCTGTCTCTGTCTCTGTCTCCCTCTCTTGACGATCCACTTCATTTTTATGCCAAGAATGCTTTATGAGTTTGTCATGTGCCGTTAGGCAATGTGTGTAGACTCCTAAAAGAAGTGGTGAATAGAAGAAGAAGAAGAAGACGGAGACGAAGACGAAGAGGAGGAGGAAAAGAAGGAGAGAAAGAGGAGGAGAAGAAGAAGAAGAAGAAGAAGAAGAAGAAGAAGAAGAAGAAGAAAAGGAGGAGGAGGAGGAGGAGGAGGAGGAGGAAGAGAAGGAGGAGGAGGAGGAGGAGGAGGAAGAGAAGGAGGAGGAGGAGGAGGAGGAGGAGGAGAAGAGTCTAGAAACGAAACAACAGAATACCTACACAAACAAAAGATGAAGCAGATGAAAAATGATGACGCGAAGGACGAGGAGGATAGAAAGAAGAAAGAGAGAGATAAAAATGAAAGACGAGAGACACACAGAAATAAAAGACGTAGAAAATAGATAGAGACAAATATATCAAGATAGAAAGACGAGAGACACACAGAAATAAAAGAAGTAGAAAATAGATAGAGACAAATATATCAAGATAGAAAGACGAGAGACACACAGAAATAAAAGAAGTAGAAAATAGATAGAGACAAATATATCAAGATAGAAAGACGAGAGACACACAGAAATAAAAGACGTAGAAAATAGATAGAGACAAATATATCAAGATAGAAAGACGAGAGGAGACAAATGTATAAAAAAAAAGTGATGAATAAAAAACAAACAGAAAACAACAAACATAAAGCCCCAGGCAAATCTGAAAGTAAAAACAAAACATGTCTCTCTTCTCACCACCACCCCCTTCTCTCTCTCTCTCTCTCTCTCTCTCTCTCTCTCCCTTCTCTCTCTTCCCTCTCTCTCTCTTCCCTCTCTCTCTCTCTCTTCCCTCTCTCCCTTCTTTCCCTTCCCTCTCTCTCTCCCCTGTCTCTCTTCCCTCTCTCTCCCTTCTTTCTCTTCCCTCTATCTCCCTTCTTTCTCTTCCCTCTCTCTCCCTTCTTTCTCTTCCCTCTCTCTCTCCCCTCTCTTCCCTCTCTCTCTCCCTTCTTTCTCTTCCCTCTCTCTCTCCCCTCTCTTCCCTCTGTCTCTCCCTTCTTTCTCTTCCCTCTATCTCTCCCCTCTCTTCCCTCTATCTCTCCCCTCTCTTCCCTCTATCTCTCCCTTCTTTCTCTTCCCTCTATCTCTCCCCTCTCTTCCCTCTCTCTCTCCCTTCTTTCTCTTCCCTCTCTCCCCTCTCTTCCCTCTATCTCTCCCTTCTTTCTCTTCCCTCTGTCTCTCCCCTCTCTTCCCTCTATCTCTCCCCTCTCTTCCCTCTATCTCTCCCCTCTCTTCCCTCTATCTCTCCCTTCTTTCTCTTCCCTCTCTCTCTCCCCTCTCTTCCCTCTATCTCTCCCCTCTCTTCCCTCTCTCTCTCCCTTCTTTCTCTTCCCTCTCTCTCTCCCCTCTCTTCCCTCTATCTCTCCCCTCTCTTCCCTCTATCTCTCCCTTCTTTCTCTTCCCTCTATCTCTCCCCTCTCTTCCCTCTATCTCTCCCCTCTCTTCCCTCTGTCTCTCCCTTCTTTCTCTTCCCTCTATCTCTCCCCTCTCTTCCCTCTATCTCTCCCCTCTCTTCCCTCTCTCTCTCCCTTCTTTCTCTTCCCTCTCTCTCTCCCTTCTTTCTCTTCCCTCTCTCTTTCCCTTCTTTCTCTTCCCTCTGTCTCTCCCCTCTCTTCCCTCTCTCTCTCCCTTCTTTCTCTTCCTTCTCTCTCTCCCTTCTTTCTCTTCCCTCTCTCTCTCCCCTCTCTCTCTCCCTTCTTTCTCTTCCCTCACTCTCTCCCTTCTTTCTCTTCCGTCTCTCTCTCCCTTCTTTCTCTCCCCTCTCTCTCTCCCCTCTCTCTCTCCCTTCTTTCTCTTCCCTCTCTCTCTCCCTTCTTTCTCTTCCCTCTCTCTCTCCCTTCTTTCTCTTCCGTCTCTCTCTCCCTTCTTTCTCTTCCCTCTCTCTCTCCCCTCTCTCTCTCCCTTCTTTCTCTTCCCTCTCTCTCTCCCTTCTTTCTCTTCCGTCTCTCTCTCCCTTCTTTCTCTTCCCTCTCTCTCTTTCCTCTAACCCCTTCTCTCTCCTCTTTCTCATCTCTATCGCCACCCCTTTCTCTCTTCTCTCTCTCTCTCCCCTGTCTGTCCTCTGTGTCCCCCCCTTCTCTCCTTTCTCTCTTTCTCCCTTCCTCCCCCCCCCTCTCTCTCTCCCCTGTCTGTCCTCTGTGTCCCCCCCTTCTCTCCTTTCTCTCTTTCTCCCTTCCTCCCCCCCTCTCTCTCTCTCCCCTGTCTGTCCTCTGTGTCCCCCCCTTCTCTCCTTTCTCTCTTTCTCCCTTCCTCCCCCCCTCTCTCTCTCTCCCCTGTCTCTCCTCTGTGTCCCCCCCCCCCCTTCTCTCCTTTCTCTCTTTCTCCCTTCCTCCCCCCCCTCTCTCTCTCTCCCCTGTCTCTCCTCTGTGTCCCCCCCCCCTTCTCTCCTTTCTCTCTTTCTCCCTTCCTCCCCCCCTCTCTCTCTCCCCTGTCTGTCCTCTGTGTCCCCCCCCCTTCTCTCCTTTCTCTCTTTCTCCCTTCCTCCCCCCCTCTCTCTCTGGGGAGCGGGGTTTGGGCTGAGGGTGGGAGTGGTGGTGGTGGTGGGGGGGGGGGGGGGGGGGGGGGTTAAGATGTGTGTGTATCAGCACACAGTGTTCGTGATTTTGGGTGGCACCACAATGTCGTGTTCCTCAGACTGTCCCTGATGGTTACTGGCACAGCATGTCACATACACATCAACACGTCACACGTCGTGAGGTGAAGTGACGTCACATGACGACACTGTCAATACGCTGACATCACCAGAACAAGAGGATTCTGTTTCACACACACACACACACAGAGGAAATCAAATCTTCTACAAACTATACCCTGGTCATAGAGCCCAGCCCTGTCTCCACCCACACAACAACGCAAAGAAACAACACAACGACATTAACAACAACAAGAGGCACCGCCCCTCTCCCCCTCCCCAAAGTTACACCCCCCAAACACCAACAAACAAACAAATAACAACCCCCACCCACCCCACCAAAAAACAAAAACAAAACAAAAACAAAACAAAAAAAACACAAAAAAACAACAACAAAAAACAAAAACAAAAAACCCCACAAAGGCAACACCCCAAACAACAAAGACAACACCCCAAACAACATAGACAACACCCCAAACAACATAGACAACAACACCCAAACAACAAAGACAACACCCCAAACAACATAGACAACACCCCAAACAACATAGACAACAACACCCCAAACAACAAAGACAACACCCCAAACAACAAAGACAACAACACCCCAAACAACAAAGACAACACCCCAAACAACAAAGACAACAACACCCCAAACAACAAAGACAACAACACCCCAAACAACAAAGACAACAACACCCCAAACAACAAAGACAACACCCCAAACAACAAAGACAACAACACCCCAAACAACAAAGACACCAACACCCCAAACAACAAAGCCAACAACACCCCAAACAACAAAGACAACACCCCAAACAACAAAGACAACAACACCCCAAACAACAAAGACACCAACACCCCAAACAACAAAGCCAACAACACCCAAACAACAAAGACAACACCCCAAACAACAAAGACAACAACACCCCAAACAACAAAGACAACAACACCCCAAACAACAAAGACAACACCCCAAACAACAAAGACAACAACACCCCAAACAACAAAGACAACAACAAAGCGGAACAAACAAAACAATTAAAAACGGGAAAAAAACCCCACAGTGAAACAAACCAAACCAAACAAAGAAACAAAGAAACACAGTGGGAAACCCTCTCCAAGGATGTGAACACTTGTTTATGTGACAAATCTCCAAGCCTCTCGGGCTGTGTGCACTGGAGGAATCCCTGCCAGCCATTTCAAACTGGGTCACTGGCGTCTTCATTTGCCAGCGTCCATTTCCATTGTCAGCAGCCCCCCCCCCCCCTACACCACACTTAGAGACAGTATTCTCAATGCTGACGAAGCAGAAAAAAAACAACACACGTGCGTGCTACCGTTTTCCTTGATGCAAGAAAGCCTTTTGATGAAAGCTTAATCCGGATAAACAGATACCCCGCTAGAAGTTCCACACCCACATGCATGTCGGCACCTCATTTCTTCCGCTCTAAAACTCTCAGTGTCAGCGGGAGTGCGTGCCATGGAAAAGGGAACGTCATTGGTGAAGACGTGCTAGGCCTCTACAGAGATCGGGATGGAGAGAGAGAGAGAGAGAGAGAGAGAGAGAGGACTCAGAACTCAAAACGTCTTTTATTCAAGGATTAAGATGGCTGCTCACCTAACGGGAGGCGAACGAGGAAGAAGAAGAAGAAAAGGATAAGATTGTAGGCGTAGCCTATTCTTCCAACATGTCCTTGCTAATCTACAGCCATTACCAATAGCGCAGACATAAATGAAGGGAAGAGACAGACAGAGAGAGAGAGAGAGAGACAGACAGACAGACTGAAGAAGAAGAAGAAGAAGAAGAAGAAGAAGAAGAAGAAGAAGAAGAAGAAGAAGAAGATGATGATGATGTTGATGATAGTGATGATGATGATGATGATGATGATGATGATGATGATGATAAGACAAGAGAGATGGAGAGGGAACTCAGAACGCATAACTCAAAACGTTTGTTAATTGAGATTTTAGGGGTGGTCTAATCTGTCCTTGCTAACCTACATCCATCACACATAGTACACGCTAGAAAGGAAGAGGATGAAATGAAGAAAAAACAAAATCTTCGTGCAGATTTGACAGGCATGATCACGACAGACACACACAGACACAGACACACACAGACACACACAGACACACAGACACACACACACACACACACACACACACACACACACACACACACACACACACACACACACTCGTGGCTGTGAGAATCGTGATGCAGGTATGAATAGAACAGTGTTTTGGTGGGACTGAAGATGATTATCGTTGTTTCATCTGGTCCCTGTGAACCCTTCACTGTCAGATGGCATGGATGGTTTATAATCCTGTAAATGAACAGGAAACACTTGACTGCCTGATGGCATGGATGGTTTATAATCCTGTAAATGAACAGGAAACACTTGACTGCCTGATGGCATGGATGGTTTATAATCCTGTAAATGAACAGGAAACACTTGACTGCCTGATGGCATGGATGGTTTATGATCCTGTAAATGAACAATAAACACTCGAATGCCTGATAGCATGGATGGTTTATAATCCTGTAAATGAACAATAAACACCTGACTGCCTGATGGCATGGATGGTTTATAATCCTGTAAATGAACAATACACACTTGACTGCCTGATGGCATGGATGGTTTATGATCCTGTAAATGAACAATACACACTTGACTGCCTGATGGCATGGATGGTTTATGATCCTGTAAATGAACAATACACACTTGACTGCCTGCTGGCATGGATAGTTTATAATCCTGTAAATGAACAATACACACTTGACTGCCTGATGGCATGGATGGTTTATGATCCTGTAAATGAACAGGAAACACTTGACTGCCTGATGGCATGGATGGTTTATGATCCTGTAAATGAACAATAAACACTTGACTGCCTGATGGCATGGATGGTTTATGATCCTGTAAATGAACAGGAAACACTTGACTGCCTGATGGCATGGATGGTTTATGATCCTGTAAATGAACAGGAAACACTTGACTGCCTGATGGCATGGATGGTTTATAATCCTGTAAATGAACAATAAACACCTGACTGCCTGATGGCATGGATGGTTTATCATCCTGTAAATGAACAGGAAACACTGGACTGCCTGATGGCATGGATGGTTTATGATCCTGTAAATGAACAGGAAACACTTGACTGCCTGATGGCATGGATGGTTTATGATCCTGTAAATGAACAATAAACACTCGAATGCCTGATAGCATGGATGGTTTATAATCCTGTAAATGAACAGGGAACTCTTCACTGCCTGATGGCATGGATGGTTTATAATCCGGTAAATGAACAGGAAACAGTTCTATATTATTTACATATGGCCAGGTGATACAGTAATTACAACAGGGTTCACAGAAAGTTTCAGTTTCCGTTTCTCAAGAAGGCGTCTCTGCGTTCGGACAAATCCATATATGCAACACCACATCTGCTAGGCAGATGTCTAACTAGCAGCATTACCAATGCGCTTAGTCAGGCCTTGAGTGCATGCATATATGTTTGTGTACGTATCAGAGTCAATTTCTTCGACAGAATTTTGCCAGAGGACAACACTCTCGTTGCCATGAGTTCTTTTTCAGTGCGCCAAGAGCCTGCTGCACACGTGACCTCGGTTTATCGTATCACCTGAATGAGTAGACGCTCAGATTGATTTTCCAGTCTTCTGTGGGGCACGGTGAGATGCTGCTGAGTATTGGACAGACAGCGGTGTGTCAGCCAATCAGTGAGCACTTCTCATCACCACAGCGGTGTGTCAGCCAATCAGTGAGCACCTCTCATCACCACAGCGGTGTGTGCAGCCAATCAGTGAGCACCTCTCATCACCAGAGCTGCCTTCCTGCACGTGCGGTTCCAGTTTTAAAGTGAGAAACCAATCCCTCGTTAAAAAACCACTAAATGAATTTCAAACCACAACCTTATGAAACAAAAGACACAACAAGACAAGCTATCAATGATAGAATTCCAGTTAATTTCATGTTCTCCATATGCCAGCTAATAGAGTCTTTTCCCCCCACCCGCCCACCCCCACTAATGTTTCACCTTGAGAGGGTCATGAAGGCTTTGCGATGGGATTGATGTCCAATAAAACAGGTGCTGCACATTGCTCATTATGCTTTTCTTTTATCTTTGGTAATTATTCAAACTCCTAATGTGATTCAGCCCATAGGCTTCATGGTGACCGCTGTTCATAGCATAGTATGGACACAACTTCCCAGGGCAGGTATTGTGGAAACAATCAGCCTCATGTGCTTCCCTAATTCGGTAACAAGCCGACGAATACAACAACACTTATTCACACATTCAACTTTCTAACCTGATTCAGAAACCGACCGTTACAACGGAGCCTCTCATAAACAGCAGTTGGCTACAGCAAGGGCCTCTCATTGTGACAATGAAATACAACAAAGGCTTCTCATTAAGGGAAAGGGCTACAGCAAGGGCCTCTCATTGTGACAATGAAATACAACAAAGGCTTCTCATTAAGGGAAAGGGCTACAGCAAGGGCCTCTCAGTGTGACAATGAAATACAACAAAGACTTCTCATTAAGGTAAAGGGCTACAGCAAGGGCCTCTCATGGAAGGCAATGAAATACAACAAAGGCTTCTCATTAAGGGAAAGGGCTACAGCAAGGGCCTCTCAGTGTGACAATGAAATACAACAAAGACTTCTCATTAAGGTAAAGGGCTACAGCAAGGGCCTCTCATGGAAGGCAATGGCTCACAACTGCACGGAAGACAGAAGGAGAAAGAGAAAGTCATGTCACTCACCAGCAGAGCTCGGGAAGAAAATGTGAGTTATTATTCATGGGCAAATGACTGGGAAGGCTGTTTACTTCTAAAGACTTTCATCTAATTTAGACAA
>NC_134899.1:1649637-1652137 GCF_041734735.1 Babylonia areolata
GTTCAACGTCCTACACTTCCTCTGACAGAATCAGACAAACGGGTTTTTTTTGGTTTGTTTTCTCTGAAAAAAGCATATATAAGGCCTCTGACGTCCAGGTGAAACGGAGCCATCAGGGTTTCAATACCTGATAGAAACAAAGCCAAAGCTGCTGATTCCAACTGTATGGAAGCCAGTCAGACGAACCACTCGGGACTTGGTGGTTTCAATTTCAGTTTCTCAAAGAGGCGTCACTGCGTTCGGACAAATCCATATACACTTCACCATATCTACCAGGCAGATGTCCGACCAGCAGCGTAACCCAACGCGCTTGATCAGGCCTTGAGTGCATGCATACATACATACATATATATATATGTGACCAAGTGCTATGCTTGCTCCAATATTTGCCTCACGCACAAGCTGTATTAGCTTGCCTCACGCCTCATGCACAAGCTGTATTAGCAGACGACGTTTTTCCCTCCTTACCCGCGCCCAGAATGTGTGACGTCACTCCGCTTACATCATTTTGTCCTCGCCAGAACACCTGCTGACGGCTCGACCAGTGTCGCGGCGCGGTACGTCATTGGCTGAGAGCAAACTTGTGTTTCTGTTCCACCGTAATTAATTAATAATTCTTTTGTCAGATCAGTAAACTACTAGTATTATATACTGGCAGAATCGTCTTAATTCCATCTTTAAATCTATTCCATTTATGTTCGCCTACGTGAAACTGAATTAACGCAGTTTGTAATTTGCAGCGACGAGCTCGTTAAAACTGACCCTGTTCAGGTGACTTAAATTAAGATTATAAATTTATCTTAAATAACCAACACTTCATTTTATACTCATTATAAAGTAGGTGTTGACCTCTTTCTTTTGCAACTTATCCGACGTAAATCGGTTCACGAATCATTTAGAAATCTGTCACTGAACACCTTTAAACAAACACAATTGTCATCGGATTTTCCGCGATTAGTGACGATCTGCTCGCAAGCCCACGTGACGGCCTTTGTGGTCCGCTAAACTTGCATAAATTGGCACAGTGAGGGATGAGTGGTCATTTCATACCTGGTCAGTCATCTGACCAGAGCCTGCTCTCTCTCTCTTGCTGTGTCGCGGGCAGTGTGTCGTGTGTGTCCCCACAACAGCTGACACCTCGCTACATATCGCTGTAAGTACTAGTGTGTAGAATGTGTTGATTTGTAAATTGTATTGTTTGACACAGTACTTGTGTTCATATGAGTATGTTTAGTTATTGCTTTGTTCAGTTAATTCTTTGTTCAGTTATGGCTTTGACATGTTAGTCACAGCTCGGCTATGATTGATCTAAATAATCGCCATGTCGTTACATGCTCGTAGCAGTATTCCATTTGATTCTTCTTAACGTCACAGTCAGTGACGTCTCTGGACACTAATAGTTTGTTCCAGAATGTTCTAGTGAGTGCGTAAAGTTCATTCACCACATCATGGTTAAGTCATGATGGTTCTTCACTTACTATCTGGTCTGTCAGTTTGCCAGTATAATATCAAAGCCACTCATTCTATTATCTTGTTCATTATTCGTGTATTTTTACATGCTGATATCAGTTGTACTGCTACAGTGTGCTCAGTACTCTAAGATGTGTGCAGCATTCTGCTGTTGTGATTACAAGACAGTGTTTGATTAATATCAGTTATTGGTTAAAACCACCTGATATGTATCAGTCTGTTAATTGTAATTTAGTTGTCATGCTCTTTCCTATACAGCTTACTCCAGTATAGTGCTACATGATAAACTGATTCATTCGAGTCACTTTGACACAGTATAAGCTTTAACTAATCTATACTGTCAGTGTACTTTCACCAAGTCAGCATCGCTTCAATCACTTTAACTGCACTATTTAAATGTATTAGAAATGTCATTTGATGTCAGCGTTTGGTCTTCACACATATGCATTATGTTGTTGCGTATCCCAAACCCGAGTGATAGTCTTTCTATGTATACATGTGCTTTACTATTCACTTGTGCCGACATGTTGTGCTTATGACATTTGTTTGTGTCATTCCAGGCACTGTCTTCTTCTTAGTTCTCCTAGATATCTTCTTCTCTTAGCATTGTCTTCTCTTAGCATTGTCTTCTTCTCTTTTTATCTTCTCTTAGTTCTTGTCTTCTTCTCATTACTTCTTCTTAGTCTTCTCCTTTAGTTTATAACTATTGTAAATAAACCAATAGAAAACCCCATTTGTGACTGGCCTCTATATGTTCCTGGCCTGTGCGTGGGATCTTGTCTATCCTTTCATTCAATTAATCATTTAGTTAAGTCTTTTGTGCCGTACCCCTATTAGAACCACTCGGTGCACGGCTACATATATATATATAATATTTGTATACCTATCAGAGTCGATTTCTTCGACATAATTTTGCCAGAGGACAACACTCTCGTTGCCATGGGTTCTTTTTCAGACCGCTAAGTGTGTGCTGCACACGGGACCTTGGTTTATCGTCAGTCTCATTCATCATTTTGATTGAGAAGTTGGA